>NC_081794.1:21947249-22043128 GCF_963082965.1 Carassius carassius
AGAAGGAAAGGGACAAGCTGTTATTCTATGCAAACAATCATTAAAGGAATAGTTCACCCAAAAATTTAAATTCTGTCATGAATTACTCTCACTCTTGTCGTTCTAAAAATACCTTTGTTCACCTTTGGAACCCAAATGAAGATATTTTTTATTAAATATTAGAGCTTTCTGGGCCTTGAACATGGTAGGACCCTTGCCGTCTATGGAGGGTCCGAAAGCTCTCAGATTTCATAAAAAATATCTTGAAGTGTGTTCCAAAGATGAACAAAGGCCTTACGGGTTTGGAACGACATGAGTGTGAGTATTTAATGACAGAATGTTAATTTTTGGGTGAACTATCCATTTTAAACATAATACAAAAATACATTATCGCTTACAAAAAAAAAAAAAAAATAATAATAATAATAATAATACAAAAAATAATAAATACATAAAAAAAGCTTTTTTTTTAAGTTAACATATGTTATCTTATCATTCCAAATATATTTACTAATCAACATTAAATAATATTTTATAGATATAATCAAAATGATTAGCCTATTATTTATACTTTGCATAGTACATAAGTCATGTGTCTCATGCTATCCTTTATGTGAACTGTTAAAGGACACTTGACTGATTGGATCTGACAAAAAGAAAGGTTTGGTAATTTGCAGTAATTACTCATTTTACCTAACTGCACTACTCAAATAAATTAAAATTATGATGGGCCCAAGTTTACTCAGTATTCAGTAACTTTCATTCTGATGTGTCTATGCTGGTATACAGAGGTCAGCCAATAACAGAAGTCATTTACATAGCAGTGGCTATTTGCCCTAAGTGTAAATAGCGATGGAGTCTACAACGTGCAACGTTTACACAACGTGCAAATAGCAATTAGATGCTATTTACACCAAGTGAAAATGGGAGAATAAACAGTGTTGCTAAGAAACAGTTTGAACCTCCTAGAATCAGAATCTTCTGGACTGTTCACTCACTTTGCGTGGCAGGTGGCTGCAGCTGATAGCCGGTCAGTTGGCACCAGCCTACAGGGTAGAGATCTGGAGACTCGCAGTCCACCCACTGATCGTACTCATCCTCCCAGCCGTCAAAATGAATGCGCAGGAGTCTGTGGACGATCCTGGTTACTGTGGCGACACACACCAGACGCGGCTCCATCAGGTCCACTGCCTCCAGCTTCATCCCTGTACGGAAGCCGTGATTCGGTACTTCCTGAGAGCATGAAAGATCATGAGTTAATGCATGCAGCCCAATGTGTAATTTAAGACAAAACACAATGCATATAATTTGACAAATAAAAAGAAATCCTCACAGTCTATGCATGAAAACTTACTTTGTTAAAGAGCTTCACAGGGGCTGCAATTGAACCCATTTCTCTGAGGTAGTCAAACCATTTGAAAGGGAGTTTGGTGTACCCTGTGAAGCAGTTTCAGATTCATTAGCAAAAATGGCCAAATTTGATTGATGCAGTCAGATCAGATCACACTGCAGAAGTGAAAGGAAAAGTACCTCTTGGGGGTGTGAGCTCAATGTTGTTGATTTCACAGAAGCCCACTGGGAAGATAGATGGAGAGGTTGAATGGTAGCAGAACCAGTCCGACCCATCAGCAGCCTCAGAACCATCAATCCCGATCATTAGGTACCCGTCTGCTAACACCTGAGAGATAATCCATTCAGAGTGATTTTTTGCCCAACTCGATGTTTGAGTCCAACAGAGAAAACTGTCAAAATGGCATTTTACCTTTCTTACAGTAGCAACACATATAGCAGAGAGATTTAGAGGGTCTATTGCCTCTAACTTCATTCCATCTTTAAACCATTCTCCACTTTGATCCACATCCTTGATCTATGGGTTCAAAAGATGACACATGAACGTGACTGTAAACACACAGCTGAATTTAAAAAAGCAATTCCAAACATACCTTAAGAAACAACAGTGAGGGAGCATCCATCTGACCCTCCATTTTCTTTGTCACCTCTGCAGAGGGCAACATTAGACACGCTTAGCTTCATAAAATATTTTATTTTTGGCTGAATCAAATTTGAAAAGGTCCATCAAAAACCATTCAGACTCCCACACTGACCAGATCTTTTGAAACGGTGTCCAATGCTACGTGACCAGCCAATGGAGTGGATGAGTGGGCTGTACATATGACACCAGAAATCATCAGTGCCGTCCTGGCTCTCCTCATACACCAGGCGCAAACGTCCACCAATCACCTGTTCCACCAGGGCCACACGAGTTCGACACAGGTGGGTCTTATCCACAACTTCCACACGCATCAGTTTCTTAAACGGGTACTGCATGTTCTCCTGAACCTTCAATTGAACATTTAAACAAATCGTTTTTACTCACAGATGGAAACTTTTACACTGCCATTCAAAGCCTGGGGTTTGTAACACTTGTAAAAAAAAATTGATAGAAGCTTCTTATGCTCACCAAGGCTGCATTTAATTGCTCAAAATTACATATATTGTTTAATTTTAAAACTATATTTAATTAATGTTTTATAGAAACTGATAATTTTTTAAGTCAATAAAAAAAAGCATTTATTTGAAATAAATAAATTTTGTAACATTGCATTTACTATCAATTTTGATCAATTTAATGCATCCCTGCTGAATGAAAGTATTAAATTATTTTCGGATAAAAAAAAATTAATTGAATATTAATTATATTATTTATTGTGCCTTTATAGACAATTCAAAGGAATTCTGGATGCTACTTTCAAAAAGTCAAACAACAGAAGAAAAAAACAACGGAAGAAAAAAAAACAAAGATGTAAAGAAATAAACAAGTTTACACAATTTTTTAATTTTTATTTATTGCACTTTATCTCAGAGACAAACAATGAGGTGCAAGTAAACGTGGTTATCGATGTCTGTTTCCTGTGTTACAATAAATCAGTCTGACACCTGAACGCTTTGTGATCTTCATATCAGGAAGATCTTGCTGCACTGGTTTTTCCAGTCTCTCGCTACTGAAGAACAGATTCATGATTACTGCTTGGATAGAGTATCTTACCTTTGTGGCGAAATCTGGTGGAAGTGTTTTGGCTCCAGTTAGTCGTTTCACAAGAAACGCTTTCCAGTTAGAATACTTATGGTGGATGGCTATGAAAACAAATTATATATATATATATATATATATATAAACAAATATATTTTAAAAAATTATAATTACTTCTATTCAGCAATGGCAACTTCACACTACCTTAACTGCAAAGAAACCAGCTTATTACATAGTTTAGAATGGCTTAATGTTTTACATACATTTCGGAGGCACCAGTGGCTTTCCACTAGAAGCACACCATCCAACAGGGTGGACCTCTGGGATACACAGATTACACCAGAAGTCTTTGCTTGAGTCATTATCATAACCCTCATAGCGCAGAAGAGCTTTAAATCCTAAGAAATTATGAAAATAAATAGCGTATCATACCTTTCCCAGTTATTATACTTGAAATATTATTAACAGAAAACCCCTTGGCAGTCATTAAACTACATTACCTGCCAGTTTGACAATCCCTGCTACCCAGTAAACTTTTGTGGAGAGGTTTGTGTCAGAATTAAGGACCTCCACCCTCACTCCCTCTGCTATGTCACCCCAGCACATACCCATGGGCACCTGAAGAGGGATCAAGTTAAAAACAGTCAAAACATTAAAGACAAAACAATGTTCGTTCAATCTCTGCCTGTACTCACATGTTTGAAACAGCTGACTGGTGCCCCAACAAGATTATTGCTACAAATGTACTGGCCCCAGTCAAATCCTTCAACAGGAACCACTACATGAGCAAAAGAACAAATGATGCTGTGTTTAAGTGATGCGACTGCTACTACCGATTATTAATCAATTAGGAATACAATAACAATGACACTTTAAACCTGGATATTTACCTGATTTTGATTTAGCTTGGTTCTGTTGATTTGCTTGATACTGTGCATAAGCTGCCAACTTTGCCATCAATGGCTGTTTCTGTAAGACTTTTGCCTTTTTCGTAGGTGGTTTACCCTTGATGGACAAAAGAAGAATACATTCAATGAACAACAATACAGGTAGTGTTTTGATTAGGAGTGCTTCTTAAGACTATGAGTAGTTACCTGAAGTCTTGCCAGTATACTGGCCTTTTTAGAATTGGAGGAATAGCTTCTAGAGCAGGATACACTGCAGAATCTCTTTGTTTTAGAGTAGAAAGCATCTCGTACACCAACCATACCACACATCTCACAGGTTGCTGCATCAAGGAGGAAAAATTAAAACAAATCAATAAGTCACATATATATATATATACACACACATATACATATATATATATATATATATATATATTCACACTATTGAACTAATGATGCATTGAAATTTCCACCAAAACCGGTCTGTTCTGGAGGGCCAAATTAGTTGTCTAAAACAGTGATGTTCAATAAGCATTTTTCCAGTTGCACATTTTGACTATGTCTGTGACTATTTCGTGCACACAATGTGGTTAAACAACAATATGTAAACATATCAGTTGTATGGACCCTAGTGCTGGATTAACGATATTTATAAGAATTTCTAAATCTCAAGATCAATCTTTTAGTTTAGGTTGTTTTCTGTTGATGTGTGAACTTCACTAAACATTATTTGTAACAAACTGCCATTCAGTAATCTCAATAAGCTTTGTTACCTTTAAAATCAAACGGTCTCAGCTTTCAAATACTTGTGATTTAATCACAAAAATCCAAACAATAAATGTGGTTTTGACTCTTCAAGATCGCGTAACATATCACTATATTGAGCGTATTAATCCTAGATGAAATGCAAACCGTAGCTTAATTTTGTTTGGTAGTCAATTTTACACAATTTTAGAAATCAGAAATTATATTGTAACCATGAAGGATTTCCATAAACAGAAAGTTAACTTGAAAATATAATACTTTCTATTTATTTCCAGGGCTGAACGGAAAACAAAACCAATTTTTGTGTGTAATCAAAACTTTTGGACCCCACTTTATATGCAAATTACTAACCCATGCCTGCTTTTCCATCAGGATAGGTGTACACCTGGCCGTTGTTTTTGATGATTGGCAGGCTGGCGGGGATGCTGGGGACTTCATCCTCACTGTCTTCTGAGCTGGAGCTGCTACTGCTGTCTTCACTGCAGCTGTCATACCCGTCAAACATCCCAAACGAATCTCTTCTCTTCCGCTCTGAGCGGGGAGTGTGCTCAGCCTATGCCAAGAGGCGAGAGGAGTGAAAAATGTGGAGAAACAAAAAGTAGAATGAACGTCAAATTAATGGAAGAGCAAAGAAAGATGAGGATTAAAGCTAGTTTATATACCACTAATACTTCAATAAATGATTAGCTTTGACATAATACAGCATGATAAATATTACCGTCAGTGATAACCATAATCTTTATATTAATTCATCAACGCTTTAATGAGCTGGGAATTAGGAAGCACACTACGTCACATGCATAAAATTGAAGGTTGTCATGGGTCACAAAAAGCAAATATCGTGTTAAAAGGGTCAATATCATCAGCACTCAATATCACCACAGCACATTTCAAGACAGGAGACAAAGTAAAAGAATCTCAAATAATATTTCCATATTGCGTCTGTGTATTTTCCAATTCTACATATTTATATTTTTTTCACAATTTAAGCACTAGACTGGTGCAACAGATACGGATCTGTCCAAACCACTGTGACCTGATTTCAGAATGAATTTCAGACCATTTTCTTCATCTGAACGCATGCCATTCCCATTACCACCTGCTAAAATACAATTTTACTAAAAATATACACATTTTATATCTCCATAACCCACCATAAAGTGATTTTTAGGTCCTATCACAACACAAACATGCATATTTGTTGTGCCCCAACACCTAGTGAGCTTTCTACATAGACAGAACGTTTCATGAAAACGGGCTTAACGCGTTTATGATCCCCAGAAATACTGTCTACTGACTATTTTTGAGACACAACCATAAACACAAACATTTACACATACATGGGCCTGCGGGGATATTTCACCTACACAAAACACATACATGATTAATTGTATTTACACCATTTAGTGAGACAACTAGCTTGAATAAGCGGTTACATACCATAGAGAGTATTACGAGTGATTTGAATGAGGTAAAATTTGCAGTTTGTGTGACGAGCAGGATCTGTTTCTGACAACCAAAACAAAGAGCACGGCTAACACTGCTAACCGCTAACTGCGCTAAATCAAGGAAGCGGTCTCAAATAAACTCTTTCTTACCATATCCCTTGGGTTTTCCATTAGCCCTTCATGCAAGTCGGTACCTTATGTTCGTTGTGGTATGGTCCAAGAGCCCCCCTGAGGGAAGGGCCAGGATTGAAAATATTTTACTCTAAAGGAAAAAAATAACTCCAGTTGATTATCAACAATTGTCATGGCTCAAGTGCGCGTGCGCATGGATAGTATGATTGACATGGATATTAGCCAATCACGGATTACCTGGTCTGCATCTTTTACACCATATAAGGTAAAAGGAAATGCTTTAGTGGAAGTGAATAATTACAGATCAAATAAATACCGTTTCTTTTCAGGTGTGCAGTTGTAGTCCTATTATAATGTAAATAATAATAAACAAAATAAAAAAAATTATAAACCGTATGTCATTTTATACCTTTCCAAATCTGTTAGCCTACGTTTGAGTCGTGTTGTGGAGATCAGAAACGGCAGAAACGTTTTTAAATAATAAAATATAATGGAAGAGATATCTTGATCCATTTCCATATTTTCCATCATTGCTGTTAGCTCCTGGTTATTTAAATTACTTTCACCTAACATCTTGCATATTTTATAACAACCTTAGAATTATTCTGTCTTTTTAAAAAAATGAAAATAAATGTGTGCATTTATTACATCCACTTTTTCCACAGAACAATGATCCAAAACCCACAACAGGACTGCGTTTACTCAGCTTGCTCAAAACCCAAAATGGGGTATAATAATACTCTTTATTTAATTTTATACACATACATACTGCAGCATTCAATGTAATAAAACTCAATTCACAACAAATATTTTTTTTCAAAATGAGAAACGGTACAAAAAAAAAAAACTTAACCCATCGACATAAACACAAAACAAAGAAACTTTGGTGCTACACTGCAACAATAAGGTTCCTAACTAACTCAATCATGAGTTCCCTGAGCTCTGCTCTTCAACTGTCTTTCATCTGTTCTTCAGACGATCAATAAAATGCAAAGAATGACTGATGTAACCTATTATACATAAATGAGTTGAACACAATGAGAACAAGTGTAAACAGTATAAAAATTAACCATCAAATGTCTTCCAGATGTCCCAAAATGTTCAGACAAGATATGAACTGTGGAAACCATTCCTTATATGAGAGAACTTATGCAGTAAATACAGGCGGTCTGAGCAGGGGGCATAGTCAAGTAAGGCTCGGAGACCGGAATCATGTGCAGAATGCTAAATGAGGATAACAACTGGTCTCTGGGGAGGAGAGGACAATACAGGGAGAGTGACATCATTAAATCAATCATCTGGTCTTAAATGGGATATTATATACACATGAGCAACGAAACAATATATGAGATTATACTGATGTTTGCTTACCAGTATCAAGGCATACATGTCTTTGGTCTTTTGTCAGTTGAATTCCTCATCAATGGTGTCATCCACACTTCCAGAAATTGAGGCAACTTCTGAAAAAGGAAAAAAAGGGGAAGAAAAAAAAAAAAAAAAAAAAAAAAAAAAAAAAAGGCAAAACTGATTATATATATCATAAAGGAGATCGTTTTAATGTGCTGCCCACTTTTTATGAAAATTAAAAATTTGCCTTTACATAAAAATAAAACAAAACCTAGGGGGAAAATTAATGTAATGCTGCTGAAAAAAATAATTCTTTGCTAAAATCAATACTTTTCATTAATTGAAGAGCTAAAAATAAAAATATAAGTATTAGATCAAATATAAATGAAAAAAAAAAAATCTGAAATCGAAAGAAACTTGAAAATATAACAATTAAAGAATTTAAAATAATATATATATATATATATATATATATATATATATATATATATAAACAGTCATGGCCAAAAGTTGAGAATTACATAAGCAGCAACTTTTCCAATTTCTAATATTTAAGTTTTTATAATAGCAATTTGCATATACTCCAGAATGTTATGAAGAGTGATCAGATGAATTGCATAGTCCTTCTTTGCCATGAAAATGAACTTAATCCAAAAAAACCTTTCCACTGCATTTCATAGCTGTCATTAAAGGACCTGTTGAGATCATTTCAGTAATCGTCTTGTTAACTCAGGTGAGAATGTTGACGAGCACAAGGCTGGAGATCATTATGTCAGGCTGATTGGGTTAGAATGGCAGACTTGACATGTTAAAAGGAGGGTGATGCTTGAAATCATTGTTAACCATGGTGACCTGCAAAGAAACGCGTGCAGCCATCATTGCGTTGCATAAAAATGGCTTCACAGGCAAGGATATTGTGGCTACTAAGATTGCACCTAAATCAACAATTTATAGGATCATCAAGAACTTCAAGGAAAGAGGTTCAATTCTTGTAAAGAAGGCTTCAGGGCGTCCAAGAAAGTCCAGCAAGCGCCAGGATCATCTCCTAAAGAGGATTCAGCTGCGGGATCGGAGTGCCACCAGTGCAGAGCTTGCTCAGGAATGGCAGCAGGCAGGTGTGAGCGCATCTGCACGCACAGTGAGGCCAAGACTTTTGGAAGATGGCCTGGTGTCAAGAAGGGCTGCAAAGAAGCCACTTCTCTCCAAAAAAAAACATCAGGGACAGATTGATCTTCTGCAGAAAGTATAGTGAATGGACTGCTGAGGACTGGGGCAAAGTCATATTCTCCGATGAAGCCCCTTTCCGATTGTTTGGGGCATCTGGAAAAAGGCTTGTCCGGAGAAGAAAAGGGGAGCGCTACCATCAGTCCTGTGTCATGCCAACAGTAAAGCATCCTGACACCATTCATGTGTGGGGTTGCTTCTCATCCAAGGGAGTGGGATCACTCACAATTCTGCCCAAAAACACAGCCATGAATAAAGAATGGTACCAAAACACCCTCCAACAGCAACTTCTTCCAACAATCCAACAACAGTTTGGTGAAGAACAATGCATTTTCCAGCACGATGGAGCACCGTGCCATAAGGCAAAAGTGATAACTAAGTGGCTCGGGGACCAGAATGTTGAAATTTTGGGTCCATGGCCTGGAAACTCCCCAGATCTTAATCCCATTGAGAACTTGTGGTCAATCCTCAAGAGGCGGGTGGACAAACAAAAACCCACTAATTCTGACAAACTCCAAGAAGTGATTATGAAAGAATGGGTTGCTATCAGTCAGGATTTGGCCCAGAAGTTGATTGAGAGCATGCCCAGTGGAATTGCAGAGGTCCTGAAAAAGAAGGGCCAACACTGCAAATACTGACTCTTTGCATAAATGTCATGTAATTGTCGATAAAAGCCTTTGAAACATATGAAGTGCTTGTAATTATATTTCAGTACATCACAGAAACAACTGAAACAAAGATCTAAAAGCAGTTTAGCAGCAAACTTTTTGAAAACTAATATTTATGTAATTCTCAAAACTTTTGGCCACGACTGTGTATGTATATATATATATATATATATATATATATATATATATATTTATTTATTTATTACACACACACACAGCAAACACTACCACTAATACATTTTATTTATATAAAATTTTAAATTTCTTTATGAAAAGTAATAAAGAAGCAAAATGAAGAGGGGAAAAAACTAGAAGCAATAAAATAACAGGATTTTTTTTTTTTTTTTTTTTTTTTTTTAAGATGTGCATGTGCATGGGTGAAGCTAGTCTAATAGTTAAAAGGTTCCAGAATTTTGGGGCCCAATTATATAAATTTACTTCACCTTAAATGAGCACCAGTAATAAAAAGGCAAGCAGCTCTCCTTAAAGCTCAAACCCACGTGTAAAGTATAAAGTTGCAGCAAGGTGTCCTTTAGTGAAAACCAGTCACATCCCACAGTGATCCAATGTGCTCCAGTGTGTTAAGTTACAGTATATAGAAGTTACACCTCTTGTTGAATTGTCTTCACCACCGTTGCATTTTTCAGTTCTGAAATCAATGTTCTTTAGTCCCTCAAGATCTTTTCCTCTTTCTTCAGTTGCACTAACTGCTTTATTATGCAGCATTTCTTCAGTCAAGCTTGACGTCTGGCATTTCACATCACTTTTTAGTGGGTGTGGTTCATCTAAATTTCCCACTGTAAAGGGCTCAGGTTTATACTCTTCAGAAGTGTTACTTAAGTTGCTTTCACAGCTGCTACTGTCACTCAGCGTGATGACCTCTGGATTTGCACGTGGATGAGTCTGATTAGCTGGACGGAGTGGCATTCCAGCATCTGATGAATCTGAACTCAGCTCAATCACAGAGCCCGAGGAAGCAGTGGTCTCATCACAAGATTCTGTCAAATAAGACGAAGACGTAGTGGAAGACTGAGGCATGGTGGTGCTGAGAGACAATTCAGAGGAGTCCCTAGAGGAACTGAGGTAATACCACACTCCTCTGATGCCGTCACTGCTCGCAGTATTTTCACTGAAACTATCCACCGCGCAAAAGGAGCCCGTCTGATCTGATACAGATGTTGCGGTCTTATTCTTCCTGTTGTAACAGTGAGTCCCAAGGAAAACGTCATCATTAAGAGTGAAAGAATCCAGCGTACATGTCACAGCCTCTACACAGGATGGAGACTGAAATGAAGATGAGATTTCCTGCACTGATGGCTCATGTAATGGTGATGCAGGGGTTAAGTTATTCGATTGGATTGGTGGGTCTAGCGCGGAGGAAGACGACTCAAGTATTTGGCTGACCAGATCACTCAGGTTCTGAGATGGAGTGGAGTGGATTAAGGAAGAGAAAGACATGAGTCCAAAACACAGGCTCTGGTCCACGTCGGCTCGCTCCATCTCTAAAGAGCTTGTGAGAGACGAAGACCATTCCATCTGCCTGCATACCCATGGATATTCTGAACCTCCGAATACGTCGCCCCGAGGACTGGTTAAACTCTGCTGAACTGAAATACTGCTTTTCAAACATTTGGGGTTGGTAAGATTGTGTATGTATATTAAAAAAAAAAAAAAAAAAAAAAAAAATTTATAGCAAAACTTAATTCAATTAATAAAAAAAGTTTGAAGAACTGCATTTATTTGAAACATTTTGTAGCAAAATAAATGATTTTTTTTCTTTTGTCATTTTAAAAGGTACAGGTTGTAGGACCTGCCACTAGAGGGCGCACTATCAAAACAACAACAATCGCGTGGTTTGATGACGCTAAGGAGCGTGGAATGATGGGATTTGTTGTCTTCTACCCAACCCCTGACGCCCATCAATCAGACGGAAAGATAAATCACGGATTTATGTGTCATGTGGTTTCTACGTCAGTAAAGGCGGTAACAAAGGGTAACTAACGTCATTGACAGGCGACTGCACTGCCCCGTGTCACCGTTTAGAATGGGAATTTTCTCATGATTTACAAGTAGTTGAAAACATTAGGAGATATTGCTAGTAATCAGCTGGACAAAATATATAACACTAGCCTAGTGGTTTTTGGATATTTTACTGCAAATATCTTACAAATTGTACCTTTAAATCAATTTAAATGTAGCCTTGCCAAATAAAAATATTACTAACCCCAAGGTATTGAACAGCAGTGTATGTAGAAGAATGCAAGCATGTACTGATGCATACAGATTTTAAAAAAAATTATAAAATGCATGAACAATGAAGCTGCCCATTAGGGCTGTCACTTTTGTGAAAAAATAATTTTCGATTTTTAAGACATAAGTGTTCATTGAATCGACTGTAAAATCGATTTTCCATGTCAAAAAAAAAAAGTTTCCTTTTTCAACGTCAAATAACGGACAAACGTAAAGAGAGCGCTGGAAACACACAAGCCAGCAATATTTCTTATTTATTGGCATGAAGTTTCATGCAGAATAACAAACAGCAACAGGAGTGCGACATTCTAGAAAAATAATATAGACGGTTTCATCGGGCGCACGCGCCTGGACCTAAGTTAACTTCCGGTCTGTGTTGTGTATATCAGTCTGGCTGCGGTGCCTTCTACAAACGCAGTTAAAGTCAATGTGATGAGTAGACTGAAGTTGGGGTCAGGTGGTTGTGCTGCGGGATGTGTTTCCCATACATTTATTTATTTTTGGAGACTCGCCAGAATTTTAAAACTGATCGATTTTCAAAAAGGCTTCGTTGAATAAACATGAGTAACGTTATGTACTGCACGTTTAATAATAGTAATTCCTTACATTTATATGTTTAAATATCAAAACGAGGCACAGGTGTTTTTATATCGCTGTATTTCTGAAGGAAGACTTGCATGTTATATGCCTGATAAAGCAGCTGTGAGCGTAGCTCTGCTTTGTTTACAGCTGTTACTGGGGAAACCTCTATTTCTCGCCCTTTATGTCTATGCTTTAAAACATCTCCTGCTGGCAAAGAATGAATTTGCATTTTCATTAAGTCCGCCTGATCCACGCGGCAAACATATTTTGTTTGTTATCAAAAAATATCTACTCTAGAGGGACTTGGCTGTTGTTATTGATTCTATTTGGAAGTCTACCGGAAGTTAAGTTAGGTCCACAAAAGCGCGCATGCAAAGTAACGTTTGTTTATGTTGTTGCCGTTGAAACCGTCTATATGCAGAGGGGATGGCTGCCATAAAAGAAAAACATCACTGCAGGCTTCAACCCGGCTGCATTTATGATTTAGGCAATTCAAAAATCTCCAAGATTATCTTAAATAATGATTCAATCCATTTCAAACAACTGTTAAAAAAAATGCAACTTTAAATGGACTTGAGAACAGGGCATGTGTGTTTTTTTTATTGAACGTAACCGACACTTAGGATAGGCGGCACTAGGCAGGCATAAGGAAATGCGCAAAAAGGCTATACCCATTACAAACTATTGGACAGGTAACGTTAAACAAGTTGGTCAACATTTTCGGGGTCCAGAGCAGAGCGTTTTTTATTCACTATATGTCCAGCTGTTGAGAAGATGCGCTCCGCCCGCACTGATGTCCCAGGGACACTCAGGTACTTCATTGCCAGCTGCGCAAGGTGCCAATTTTCCACCACAAAAGCCGGTTGCTGTCAGCTTGCAATGGTCCTTTTTATAACTCAGAATCTCCTGTAACTAGATACTAGTTTACCGCACCGCGAGACCTCCAGACGAGCGTAAACGCGTCTTTAGATTGACTTAACATTGAAATCATTCGCACCAGACGCTCTATTTGCGTTTGGTGTGAACGCAGCATAAGAGGTCGCTTTCGACGTCACTGGCACGTAAAACTGCTGGTATTTTCTGTTTCGCTTTCGCAAGGTATACTGCACTTTCGGAATTCTTTATTTTCTTTTTCTGCTTGTTTGTGAGTTTTGTTACATCTATATTTTTTAATTCTTTTAAAATTAATAGTGTACATATTTGGTTAAAAATCGATTCCCTATTTTCCGATCGATTGTGGAATCGATTTTCGAACTAAAAGTGACAGCCCTACTGCCCATGGAAGTTTAAGTGTCTCAATTCAATTCTTCATTTCAGAAAACGTACCTGATAAACTGATGCAGGACATACTGAGTTCTGATGTTGCTCCAGTCATGTCGTCCTGCAAAAAACGTAAGCATTGATTCTCTCAGTGCTGCTTCCACTTGCAATACACTGTAAACAATCCATATGCATCTTACCAGCATCTTCTGCAGTGATCTGTTCTCATCCCAGTCTCCCCTCATCCCAGTCCCTTCATCCTCACAGCTCACAGCATGACCGAGACGAATCAACTCTTTACCGAGATCCAGAGCCTGAGACAGAGATGCCAGACCACAGAGGATTAAAACAAAAGTTTCACAATTTCAAAAAGAAATGTGAGTGTTGTCTGTCAGTGCCAACCTAACAGAAGAATATAAATAATACCAAAACACTGTTTCAGAAGAGGTAACCTACGAGTTGTGAATTCCTGTACCTCAGTAAAACAGTAAAACATGGTGCTAAAAACACCAAGGCCATGGGTTTGATACCCTGAGAATTAACCGATGAAATGGTCACCTAATTACAAAATTTAAATGCAATACATTATAATATAAAATACTCCAGTTTAAAACCTCTAACCTTTCCCTGGCTGTTGTCATAGAGTTTAACGTTGGGCCAGGATGAGATCTCAGAATGAGAGTAACTGTACAATTTGGCCAGTAAAGGTTTCCATTCAGCACAGTATGTCATGCGCTCAAAGTCATCCAGGGCTGCCTCAGTCCAAACCTCTCCTAAAAAACAAAGTACCAAAAGATAAAATTTTTTAATTTCATTCTGTGGATAACACCTAAATTTCACTGATAAACACCTGAAGAGCACCCTTTACCTGCGGGACGAACCCCTGCTAAACTGCACTCAATGGCTTGAAAGGGCAGGCTCAGGAAGTCACTTCTAAACACCACAAAATACACCATCAGAAAGAGTACTGTATACATACCACTCCCAAAATGCATCTGCGGTTATTCATAGAAGGTAAAACACAATCAAGAGCCCAGTAAGCATATAAATAGCTGATTCTGCGTTCTCCATCTCTTATTTACCTCATGCTTCGTAAATGTTCCCGTGGAAGCTCCCCGTTGTCTCCAAAGTCCACGTAATACAAATCCACCAGGCCAGAGCCCAGAATTCCCAACACTCGAGCACGATTCCACGTGCCATAGTCCCTGTATGGAGCAGCCACTATATCTCCAACAATAATGGTCTCCACTCTGTGCTCCTGTGGTAGGAGATGTATGATATAGTAGAAATCACTCATTTCTCAGGGTCATGGATCCTACATCAAGTGGGGTCAGGCAAACTTACTTGTGAGGTATCACTGTTGAAGAAACGGCTCATTTCGGCCGTCAGTTTATCCAGCTGTAGAGATCGGACTCCCAGAATCTGGATCCAAAAGTGTTGAGGATTCTCAGACGCAGACACATACACCTCCAGATGCTCATCGGGCTGGAAGCTCAGGTCTGGACTAGGAACTGATAAGAAAGGCCAATTATTACTTCTATAGGGGTCTAAATAGAATTCCTCAGTGGAGTGAGCAAAAAAAAAAAAAAAAAAAACTTAATGCAATTTTTCCTAATACAAATTCAGAAAAGTTGTAAATGATTTATATAAAAATATAATAGTAATAAAAATAATAAAACTCCAGGTTTGTAGGGCTGCACAAATTCTGAGTATGGGTCACCATACTTGGCTGAATGTCACGTCACTTTCAAGAGTTCGATTATTAAATCTTTTTTTTTTTTTTTAAATACTACTATTATATAGTTATATTTATATTATTAATATAACAATATACTAATATAATTACATACTAAGTAATAATAATTTAGTACTGTTAAATAAAATAGCATTCAAATAATAATACAACCAAACAGTACAACTGTAAAATTCCACAACTTAAATTTTCAGATTTTAAGGCATCAAGCTTTGACCCCTCTCCTCTTCTCTTTCAAAGCTTTATTTTAATCTTGATCAATCATTCAGCCTTATTCCTTAGTAAATAGAAAAAAAAAAAAGAAAAAAAAAAAAGTTGAGAAAAAAAAAAAAAAAAAAAGGTAAAAAAAAAATAGTAATAATAATAATAATAAAAAAAAAATGCATCACATTTTAAACAGAAAAGGGTAAAAACCCAACATTATATTCTAATAATAACTACAATAGTTTCTCAATGAGGAAAAATGTCATTTTTGGAGATTCCTTTAATTCACTGGCCTTGTGAAGGTGGGATTGACAAATCTTACTTTCAAATTTGGAGATCTCCAAAGGCGACACTGGAGAGAGAATCTCCTCCTCCTCTGATTTAAGGGAGTTTTCAGCAGTATCACTGTTGTCTGTGAAGCCGTTGACCGTCACAGGCCCCTCTTGTTTCAGCTCAGTCAATGGGGAAGGTAAATCTTTTCCATTAAGCTTTAATAATTCATTCTCCAGTCCTTGAGCCTTGTTGAACTGCTCTGTTTCCGGCAGTTTCCTCTTCTGACGCAGGGCAGAAGCCTGACTTATTCGCTTTCGTACAGTTTCATTCTCTGTGACCTTCTCCATGATCATTTCCTGGGAGGAAAAACCCATCAAACACTGGGTCTGACTCACTACATGTGTGCATAAAATCTGTGTGTGAAAACCTCACTTTAGCACTTTGAATCTCCTTGCGTGTGCCAGTAATCGTGATCTTGCCCTTCTCCTCCAAGCTGCGTCCACGATCTTTGGAGCAGTTGACCCTGGCCCCTGAGACTCGGTTTATGAACTTCAAAGTCTCACCACCACGACCTGAAGCAAGCAACATTTCAAACATTTTACACAAGATTATATGTTGACAGAATGAAGCGAAGCACAAATTCTCTAAAAATACAACAATAGGCACTTTTACTTGAAGTAAACTGAACGCCAACCTATAATTCGTCCAAATGCCGTCTGAGGTACGTCGATGACATCGGTGATGACCTCACAGTCGGTGGCCAGTTTCTCCAGAGCACACTGCGCCACAAGAATCTGCTCCGGTGAGCCCTGAATCAGAAAATTCACCAGGCTCTGCTCTTCAGTGTTTGGCAGCACATTTATCTGGGCACCAGACTTCTGATTCACCTACACAAACGGGAGAGTTAAAAATTGTATACCTTTTTAATCAAATATTTTTTTGTTTCTCTAGAATGTTTTAAACATCATAATTGTTAAATAATGTTTTGTAATCAAATTAAATCCTTTATATTCATATTAGTACACCCTTATCTAAAGCAACAAATGAGGAACACACTCACAGTGAGACTATATTTTAAATAAATACTTGTACTTTTTTTATTCAAAGAATCCTGGAAAAAAAAAAAAAAAAAAAAGTTTCCAAATTAATAAATAACCACCCCAACTCAGTATATTAGAATGATTCAAAGCTGCTGAGAAATCTGCTTTATCACAATAAGATTATAATATAAAATATATTAAAAAGAAAGCTATTTTAAATGAATAATTTCCCAAAATTACAACTGATTAAATAAACACAGCATTGGTGAGCCTAAGACATTCTTGCAAAAATATATTTTAAATCCTACAGGCCCCAAACTTTTAAACGGTATATTGCATATACTGTATAGTTCTAGTACCATGCATTAAGACAGAACAAACACTCACTAGGTCTAGAAAGGTGCTCTGATATCTTGCAATAGATCGGTACACGTCAAGGGGAACAGATATTCTGGACTCCTCTTTGCTCTGGCATTGCACTACAGAATTAAACAAAGGAATAAAGAATAAATCAACACTATATCACTTTTATACTTACAAAACAATATCATTGAGCATCCGTGAGTGGAAAACGTGTGGCACATGCCAATTGTTCATGCCAAAAAAAAAAAAAAAACGCTTGCTAGAGTTCACAACTTACCACTGCTGCTTTGAATGTGACGGTAAACAAGGTATCCCACCGTGGCCCCCACAGAAAGGCCGGCAGCCAAAGCTACTTTCTTCCCAGAGCTCAGGCTCTTCCACGGTCCATCTTTCACCAAGGCCATCACTTGGGTCGGACCAACTGGTAAACTCCACCTAGAGATGCAGAACGAGCTGTAAGGTGCATGAACAGAGCAACACCCGGACTCTAGCCCGCACCATGTATGATTTTACATGGGCTTTCTTAGTAGTGCCATGCAACACGAATGAATGGTTGATGACAACGGCAAAGATGGGTCCTCTGGTTGTCTTTCAGTCCCAGAACAACATCTGCAGAACTTTAATCAAAAGTTACTATTAGAGCACTCATTTATGAGATTAGTTCTAGGTAGCCTAATTTTAGATACCAAGTTGGCTAAATAAGGAGAACAAAGATCACATTTAACAAACACGACTCTATAATTGGATTTAGGACATCATACAGGCTGTGGAAACCTTTCTGGAACACATTAGATCTTTCAAACATGACGATTAACATCAGTGTCATTGTTTTATTTAATGAGATTTTAAAGTTCAAGCACACAGCAAAGCAGAGGACTGGACAAAGCTGCAATAATGACATGTTTTGTCTTCTAATCTCCCTGACCCAATGAAACCTCGAAATCAAATGATTTGCAGGAGGTATTTCTGCAAAAACTGCATCAGCTGAAGGATAAAGCAGAGCTTCAGCGCAGTATTGATGCATTAAGCGGTTGGCGTCCATCTTGCAGACACACAGGAGCAACACCATGCAGAATGATTCTCACTGTGAAAACAGGCCAGTGGGGCTGTAGCTCAGAAACACACGGGGTTTAGGGAAATCCACGTCCATCTCGGACCTCAAACCTCCTGTGCTGCCTCTCTTCAGCAAGAGGAAGAGGCAAAAGAGTGAAATATAAATTAAATACAAACACCAGCTGAAGGCACCATCCCGTCAGGAGCTCCTCAACTGGGGAACTAATAAATAACCCTAACAAGCACATTAATATATACACACACCCACACATATACATATACATATATATATATATATATATATATATATATATATATATATATAAAATGCATATTGAAGGTCATTTCACATTTCATTAGAATCCAAATCAATGTTTCAATTGTAATATTGCAGGTTCATTAACTAAAATAAAGCAAAAATAAAATAAACCTATACTTATTAATTACATTTTGAAAAGTTGACATCTAACCTTAAGAGTGACTAAAATCTGAAGAGGAAACGTGGACTGAAACCTTAAATGCAAACTGAAAATATAAACTATAAGGTCCTTTAAAATGTTAATTAATGCTATTTAATATAAACAAAACTACAATAACACTGCATGCAACCTAATCTGATGGATTTCTGAGGTATTATTTTGCATTTGAAAAGATATACATCTGCTGCACATGTGGCAGAACAACCAAAAGTGTTGATAGCCATATTAAATCATTAGACTGTAAAAGCTTCTTGAACAGCAAGAAAAACTAATTCATTATGAAGAAGGTTTTTATAATCCACAAATATTCTTTGTCAAGTGGTTCTCTCATAATAACTAATTTAATCAGATTATCGATCAGCAAATATGTAAAACTCAGATTTGGGTGGATCAGCAGGATCATTAGCCATAGGCCAAACCAGACTTTATTTGGATGTAGGTCTGCTTCACTTTACTGCATTCTCTCTGCAAACCTGAGCAAATATGAACAAGACGGCATTCACGTGCATCAGTATCATCTATCTCTCCTGGGTTTTCTTTTGCTCATTGAAGCTGTAGTTTGTAACCGTTATCAGATACACATGAACATAAAAACAGGACCTGTTGTGCATTAAGATCATGCACGTGAATATGCGTGTGCAATTATTAATGCAGCATCTGTTAGCGCGTGATGGATGTCAAGTCACAGGGTGCGGTGCATTTCTCGCCTTCTCAAACAATCAATCCCGCGTTTTAAAGCCCTAATTGTTTTAAAAGCTTACGTATGTCAATAGGTTTGTTTGGCTGGGTCATGCCATTGAAACATATACAAGTCGTTTGGGTTTTCAAACTGCATCTTCCTCGGACGCCTAATGCACAAACACCAGAACCAGATAAAGCACTAATACAGATATTCCGATATATTTACCTCTAAAACTGTATAAAATGTGAAGAAACCCACGCAGAGAGAGTCCTTCAAATGATCTTATGACACCCTTCAGCGTGCTGCTGCTGATCCACCGGCGCTGGCGTGCTTGATTCTGTAGTACGCAGTACGCACACTTAACCTTTCAACTGTGATTGGTCAATATCCCGCTTGTCAGCCATTAGAACCAATCACAACCTCTTTAGGTGCACACAACCCCCCCACTATTGGACGATTAAAGCAACACACTGTGGGCGTAATAATTTCTTACAATCTTGATGGCATAATCAAGTCTTGATTTGTTAAATCCAATCACGGAATGTGATTTTTGTTTATAAAATGGAATACGTAACAGACTGTGAAATATAAAATATCTGAAGTATCTTAAAGAACATTAGTTTTGCCCATATCTCTGAAATAAATATTATTGTGGATTATCATGGACTCGTGTTTTGGCCAGAAGCATCAGTTTAGTGTTAAAATGCCTTATTTATGGATTTATTTCTTACAAACATGCAGCTTTTCACTTCACAAGACGTTTACTTAAATCGTGTGGATTATGAAGTAATGTGTTTAACTCTCATTCTGATGACACCCGATCACTCAAGATGATCCATTGGTGAGCAAATGATGTAACGCTAAATTTCTTCTTCAAATGTAATCCAATGAATCAACAAGTTAATTTACATTTTTGATGGCTTGAATTTACATTTTTGGCAAATGATCGTTTGTGTGTTAACTATTCCTTCAAATATTGCAGTAGACTACACAACAACTGCAGACTACAATATCATAAGAAACTTTCTTAATTAAAGAGCACATCTTTTTTGAAATAAACATTTATTAGCATAACATTGGTCACAAATAATCTCTGGGGAAGGGGAGAAATCAATGTTAAAGACATCTTAAAAAATACAAACCTGTACAACATTTATAAATCTTATGAACATTCATAAACAGCAAATGTATTGGGTCAATCAGTGTAGGTTGTAGCCCAGGCATGTATTTTGCAGAGAGGTTCTGTACAGCCCCCTAAAATGGCCTTGATTCACACTCCTGGTTTAAAGATTACAGATTGTCTGACTGATGGAAAAACATCAGCAACATTTTAATCCATGCATGACTGAGTCAACATATTCAATGTTCAGCAGATGAGTTATGGTCTTTATAGGAAATAAGAGAATAGATCAATTTAAAAAATAATTAACAAAAATGTAGTTTAAAAAAAAAAAAAAAAAAAAAAAAAAAACGCTTCTCCCAAAACATGTTTCCTGTTACCACCATTTGTACATAACAGAAGATCAGTATTCATTAAAATTTCCCCCTATACTGATATGCTATTTTACAATTTTGTAAAAAAAAAAATTATACTACTGATTTAGCACCAATTAAAAATTACCTATTCCATTTACTTATTAATTTCTCTGTTAAGTCTATATTTGTACTTAGTTACACAGCAGTGATTCTGAATGAAAACATCGAACAACAGTTATGTAATGGGGCAGTACATCAGTACATTAACCTCTAAACACATCATAAGACCCGCCTTCTTGTTGATTGAGAAGGAGAAGTAGATGAAAGCATGTGACATGCATTTCAGAAATGCACTATGAACACTTATGAACATTCAGTGCATATAACAATCTCTAGATTCATTATGGAAAAGGCTGTTAGGTTGCAATCATTTGCTGTTAAGGTGTACAGGCCTGTGTAATCATTTCAAAATAAATATCAATGTTAGATTAGGAGTTACAAATTTGTGATTTAAACGAGTATAACAGTGAGACAGGAACAAAAAGGCAGGAAATCAATAAATTAAGACATCTTGCAGTAGTTCATTACATAGAAAATGGGATAGATATAGTGGATTATTGGAAGAAAAAGTATATTTAGAAAATACTAACTGGGTTCTTGAGTCTAGGTTCTATTTTTAAAATCTACCACTTTATACAGGTCTAGCAGCAACTTAAAGGGACAGTTCACCTAAAAATGAAAAATCAAACTGATTTATTCACCCTCATATCATTCTAAACTTGAATGAACTTCACTATATGGATACAAACAATTAACACATTCTACTAAATATCTCATTTTATGTTCTGCAGATAAAATAAAGTCACACCCTTAGTGTGTTGATGACAATTGCCATTTTATGGTGGACTATCCCTTTAAATTCTCCTTTTATTAAGTCTAGGGTAAGTCCGAGGTTTCAGGCTATATGTTAGTGATTTGCACTACTATTGGAAAAAAGAATGCTGGTAATTTGGATATTAGCTGGGCACTATCAGAAATGACATATGAATGTATTTTTAAATAAGCACATCTGGTGACACTGTAATTGAGCCCCTTATACTCCATAGCTGCAGCCCAACTAAATTAGAATAATGATAAAACCTATTAAAATCACGACGTTGCCTAAAATATATTAGCAATCAGCTAGAGGTAGAACAGAATAAAAGTTCAATATGCCTCTTTACCAGTAAACACTGAATGCTCTGGATGGGGGTAAAAAAAAGAATTACTAATAATTAAAAAAGATAAACAGAGTTAAATAGAATTATTTCTGATGTTCTCTAATGAATATCTTTAATAAAAATGTGCGGTGAGAAACCAGGCAAGTGTTGTCTTGCATGCATATGTATGCAAAAAAACAAAAAACAGTGCATTCTGGCTGACAATCACATGTATGTATGTATGTGTATATATATATATATATATATATATATATATATATATATATATATATAAAACTATAGACAGAATGAGAACAAGATGGAACATTCTCCCTTCAGCTTGAAAGCTATTGCTTGGTCTGCTTAAAAAGTCTTTGTTTTGGATTGAACTTTAAGAACTTTGCAGTAAAAATGAGTTTAAAAGAAGACTAAAAAAAGATTCCAGCTACTCATGCATTTCATCTGATATTGATTTGTAAGAGAAAATGAGACGTAAAGCCTGACTGATTCTAGGCGAGCTACTAAATGAGTTTACACAGTCTCCCACTGACTGCATTTGATTTTGGAAGCTAAGCTTCTCAGCTAAGTTGCTCTAGCTGATAAATTATTGTAAATGAGTTCACTTGAGCACAAAAGAAAACAGAATGAAATATATCCCCTCGGAACATGAGGTAAGTTGTGGTGATGACATTCACATTATAACCTGTTAAAACAGGCTTCAACAAGTTCGTATGATGTACTAAATGAACTGCACATGTGACAAAGAACCATACGGCTAAAATATGAACACCGAGAACCTACAGCTAAAGCTCATCTCATGAGCGGTCAACTGTCTTGTGTTTGAAACAAAGGAAATCAATATAATCCCCTTTTCACAACATCTAATAAAAAATAATAAAAAAATAAAAAGTAAGTAAAAGATCGTGCTAATTTAGCCCTCCATTGTACATTTTGGTATATATTCTCTATATCGTGCATTACAGTTTCAGGTTTTGAAGGGGATAAAGGAATGGCCTCATTGAAAAACAATCCCTCCATTAAATGACCCTGTCCAAACCAAAGCAGCATGCAGGTGAACATCCCTCAAATAACACAGATTAAATCTTTACTTTGAGTAAAGCCTTAATCAAAAGATAGTTTAGGATCTTACTGATTCAAAACACAGCCCTCAGTGGCATTCATGGGAGAAATAGAGTTCTGCCCATTGGAGGTGTTGCAGGAAGCACTCTGCTGGAAGGAAATCCAAAGGAGTCTTCATCTTCTCCACCACTGAAATGAACATGACGCTTAAGTGTCCGGGACAGACACAGGTCAGAAGGGAGAGTTCATCCCCAGCTTAGTCTCAAACTGAAGCTTCTGCCTCTTCTGGTAACGCACTCGTACCCTGAAATCAGAGCCATATTTTCAGAAACTGTCAGTTATATGATTAATGGTTTATGTAGGCTAGATTGGGTTCGTTTAAAATGGAAAGAAATCAAATAGGAAAATAAATAGTAGATTCTGTCAAAATAGTGAAAAAGTGAATATTATGTAAAATAAAAATAAAAAAATTATTTTCTATTTAAAAAAAAAATATTTATTCCTGTGATGACAATGCTGAATTTTCAGCAGCCATTAACTCATGATCATTAGATGACTTTTTAGGTCTAATATGCGGTTTTGCTGTTCAAGATACATTTCTTATCATTAATGTTGAAATCAGTTCTAAATGATTAATATTTTTTGTGAAAACCGTGATAAAAAGAAAAAGAAAATTAAAAAAAAATCCGTATTTTTTGAAGAATGATGAACATTTTAAAAATAATTGTCTTTACTGTCACTTTTGATTAATATTATGCATCCTTCCTTACTGAATAAAAGTTCTATTATTATTTTAATCTAACTGAACTCAAACTTTTGAACAACAGTTTGCATTGTGGCCTTTTCCTTACATAAAGCTAACATGCAGCTTCAGGTGACTTGGAACGGTCCAATGGCCTACTTTCATGGTGCATTTATATATTTTCTTATAAATGCGTTAATTGTGTGAAATAAGGAACAGAGAAAGAAAGTAATTTAGGGATGATAATGTCATGAAATTGTTTCTTTTGTTCCTTCTACATTAAAGCGATTTATCCTCTTACCTGATTTCATGCAGTTTTACTGCTTCATTGATTAGCACCACAAGTACGATGGACAGAGAGACCAACAGCCAGATAAAGAGGGGAATGTGATGTAGCGTGAAGAACATCACTGTACTCCTGTCCTGCCACAACTGATAATCTATCACTGCCTGAACCACCTGTCCCAACAACCTTCAAGAAAAACCATTAGCAAAGTGCGTTTAAAGACAAGTGAAAATACTTGTTAAAAAAAATTGTTTTTTTTACTTCTAAATAAATGACTTCTAGCGTGTGACTTTGATAATTAAATACCCATTCTCTACATTAAACACTTACACCACAAGCACTGTGAGACACCACCATGTGTTACTGAAGGGGTTCCTCCTCCACAGGGGTTGTGAACGGTGCACATAGCTCAGAGAGATGACCACTGAAAAAGAAGAAGAGAGAGAGATGTGTTTTTTAACTCAGATCATCGAGATAAAACAAATATTCAAATGACAATGTATTTTATTAAAGTCACCTGTGTGCAAAGCCAGAAAACCTGCCATTATCTTCTGAATCAAAAGCAGCCCATTGGACAATTCCCCAAACCACTGCGGGGCATTCTGGGAGCTGTATACACTAATTATTGATTAGAACTTATAACTAATTCATGGCATCTAAACACAGAGAAAATGACATTCAAGAGTTTGTGTACCTGGATACGAATATGTGAGAGCAGGTGATGGTGCGGTTATACATTTTTGTGAGGTTAGCTGCTCTAGAACACACTTCCTGTAGAGAAAACCCAAAGCCGACTAAGTAGGCTAACATCGTCAGACCGAACTTCAACAGGAACCAGCCCAGGAAGTAGTGCTGAGTCTGTGGGTTGGAGTCAAAAATATAATGAGGGCCTGTGAGCTGTGTCAAGTGTGTTTAAATAGTTTGCAGTTTAAATCGAGTGCATTGTGTGGTCTCATGTCTGACCTTGCGTGGTATGGAGTCCAGATTCTTTCCAGTAGCGACTGTCATCACTGAACTGTCAGGAGGTTTTCCCAGGAAGGACACGCTGTGAATTGCAACATTTTTGAATATATATATATATTTTTTTGTATATATATATATATATATAAAACACAAAAAAGATGCCCACGTTGCATTTTAGTAAAACCAGTTCACTGTGTCATACCGGCAATATATATATATATATATATTTTCATATATATATATATATATATATATATATATATATATATATATATATATTTTTTTTTTTTTTTTTTTTTCATATATATATATATATATATATATATATATATATATATATATATAGTTTGCCGGTATGACACAGTGAACTAGTTTTACTAAAATGCAACGTGGGCATCTTTTTTGTGTTTTCTTCCCTATTACCTTAGCAGTGGGTAACAGAAGCAGGAAAGCCACAATATGTCTGTTATATTCATGGGAGGAGGCAGCTGAATAAGACAGGCCAGGAACTACAAAACCAAAACATCAAGAGTACAAATATGAATTCTGTTCATTTTATTTCCTGTAAAAAACATACAGGTCTGTTTTTTTCTCACCTGAATGATGACCAGTGTCAGTTGACACTGCAGTAGGAAGAGGAAGCACTTGCGAATGCCGTAAGTGGTGTGTCTCGCCTGAAGATACATCAAGAGACAGCACTCAGATTCAAACTTTTTTTTTTTTTAAAGATGGTTTTATTAGACAAAATCAAAATAGAATTGGGAATGGTTTCAAGCAAGACTCAATCCTGCATGACGATTTTAGTACACAAACCATTTTTTGCGTGAGCTTTGTGTGGTGTGCTGGTTGGCAGACATGTTTTAGACACATTGAGCTGTGGTGCTCATGTGGATGATGCAGGTTTGAATCTTGCCTACTAGGGCTGGGCGATATATCTAACGATATGATCATGCGCATCTAGTCAGTAAATCTGGATCCGTGATTAGCGCTAAATCGCCATCACCTGCTTTCAAATGGAGCGGCATTTAATAGACAGAGCCGTAGATCACTGACAAGCTACGCAATATCGCGTTCATATTCGTTCGTATTCATCGAAGGCGATAATGAACGCGATATTGCGTAGCTTGTCAGTGATCTACGGCTCTGTCTATTAAATGCCGCTCCATTTAAAAGCAGGTGATGGCGATTCAGCGCTAATCACGGAACCAGATTTACTGACTAGATGCGCATGATCATATCGTTAGATATATCGCCCAGCCCTATTGCCTACAACATGCCTGATTCCATTCTCATTCCCCTAATAATTTCATGCCCATTTATATGAGTCTACATATTATAAGCACTAAATAATTAATTGACACTACCTTATAAAAGTATGGGATCAATGTGATTTTTTTAATCATTTTTTAAAAATAAATTAATACTTTTATTCAGTAAGAATATACATAACATTTTATTTTATACATATTATACATTACATTTCTCAAAGTGAAAAGACATTTATAGTGTTACAAAAGTGTTCAATTTCAAATAAATGCTGTTCTTAGGCTTTCTATTCATCAAAAAAATCTTTAAAGAAAAAGTATCATGGTTTCCACAGAAACATTATGCAGACACTTCAGACATTGAGGACTCAAGTAATGTCTACTAAATATTCAGCTTCACCATCACAGGAATAAAATAATTTTAAATACATTTTTAAATGTAATATAATACAAAAACTGTTATTTGAAATTCAAATGATATTTCACAATGTAACGTTTTGTACTGCATTTTTGATCAAATAAATGAAGATTTGGTGATCATTAAAAGACTTCTATCAAAAACTGTACAGAGCCTAAACTTTTGAAGGATAATAAATAAATTAGCTTGTATCTTCTTGCTCCCATCAACCCCACAGCGTGTGTGCATGCCGGAGCTCCCAATACCTGCTCTATGAGTTTGACCATGCTGACACTCTCGCCCTGATGGAAGGACATGGAGCAGGCGAGGCTGTTGAGACGAGCACTGAGACCCAGTGGAGACAGCTCATCACAGTCTCCATTCGGCCCGCAACCCGCAGCATACCCAAATGTCTCCCATGAGCACCGGGACGGGTACAGAGGATCCAGGGAGATACTAAAACACACAGAGAGGGTTTCCAAATTCAAATGAGGCATAGAGTACTCAAAGAAAACTTCCTTTTTTAGACTGATGTACACTATATTTAATTATGTCACACATTTAGAATTACGCAGCGACAAAATAACTCAAAGCTATCTTTTTAGCCTCTTGAAAATTGGCACTCAATAGATTGCAGCTTTGCATAAGATTATAGGTCGTATTTAATTCTGGTGTACAGTGGAGTACAGTGATGTCTGTGTTATCCACCTGATGTCACTTTGCAGAAAAAGGCAGCTGTTCCGGAAGTTTGCAGAGCTCCCCAAACAGCACGTCACCTCTCTGTTCTCCTGCATGATCTCCATCATTTCACACATTGCTGTCAAACACAAATATTTAGAAGGTTCAACACAAAAGCTACAAAACTTTTTTTGTTCATTTGAGAAGCAGTTTAAATCACATATCCATCATAACAGAAGAAAGCGGATCACAACTTTTGATTCATGCTGACTTTAAAGCTGGTATTGAGGCTGACTCACTTTCTGGGGTGCAGTCTGTAAACAGGGGCACCAGAAGAGGCACATTGTCCATGTTCTTCAAATGTGGGCGAACCTGATGAATGCCACGAGGCAGTTTTGCCTATAGAACAACAGAGAGGAAAGAGCATCAATAAGTATTAAAGAAACCCCAAAACATATTTTAAACTGCCAAACATTTATTCCACATCCGAGCAGCATTACAAAGTCTATGTAAATAACCTTATGTGCAACCTAAATCTGTTATTAAAATCTAATTGTACTGCTATTGCTTACTCTGTTGCAGTCTTCTAAGAAACTGGGAACATCACTGTCAGTAGGCTGGAAGCTGGCGAGATCCGATTGGTCCTCAGGCAGTAGTGGGCCCTCTGCATCATCACGAGAATCTAAGAAGAGAGGATCATTTAAATTAGGAAAGATTTTTTGTGTAAATCTTATGTGCAGGCAGGCAGAAAAACACACTTACCGTGAAGAAGGTCATCGTGTAGAGATCCTGCTTGGCTTGGGCTGGATGGAGCACCATCGCAGTGACCATCTCCGTTTGGGGTCAGAGATATGTGACAGTTCCAGCCCGTCTCCAAACCCATCTTCTCTGCAAACACCTAGAAGCAAAACCAACATTAATAGGTGACAAAATATGACACTGTTTTTACTGAGTGTGTTTTTCCACCAGTGTCATACTTTGCTACGCAGCTCGTCCTCCATGGAGAAGTACACGAAGCGGATACAGGCTCCCACCAGGTTCTCAATGAGCCGCACAGTGTCCAGTCGGGCCTGGAACTGGGACGACACCATTCCCATGAAGATCTGGCCACTCAGAGCCTGCACACAGTCCTCCTTCTCCAAACCTTCTCCAATACCCTCTGAAACATAAACAGTACACAAACATGTTAAGAGTTGATGAGATTGAGTCATTTCAGTGAATCAGTTTAAACCATCCACTTCTATCTACAAATCAGAAAATGTATCCATCCATCCATCCATGTTATTCTATTTATCTAATGCGCTATCTATCTGTCTGTCTGTCTATCCATCCATCCATCTTATTCAATTTATCGAATGCGCTATTTATCTGTCTGTCTATCCATCCATCCGTTTCTATTCATCCATCCAGCTATCGATCTAGCTACATATCTATCCTTCCCTCCAGTCATCTACATATCTGTCTATCCATCTATTTATCTAATCATCAATCAATCCATCTAGCTATCTATCTGTCTGTCTATCTACGTATCCATCATCCATCCATTCATCTACATATGTTTATCTATCTACGGTAACAATCTGTCTATATTCATCCATCCATCCATCTATATATCCATCTATCCATCCATCCATCTATGTATCTATCCAGGTATGTATCTGTCTATCCATCTATCATCCATCCTTCTATCCATTTACATATCTGTCTATTTACCTATCCATCCATCTAGCTATCTATCGAGCTACGTATCTGTCTATCCACTGATGTATCTATCCTTCTATTTGTCTGTCTATGTACCTATGTATCTATCGGATCAGCTGATCACTAGACAAACATATGGAGATATATATTTTAGCTCTACTGTCCAGACTGTGAGCTGAACAGACAATGTCTCTTACCATCAGAGCTCCAGCTGTTCCTGCGGCTGCCGTGTTTGATGGGGGTGGTACTGGGAAGCTCCACCCCAGAAAAGAGCGTGGGGCCTGAAGCCAGCTCCACGCATTTTCCATTGAGCTGTCCAGACAATGTCACCTGCATAGGCTTATAGGCGAATGCAGAACAATATCCCGACAGACAGGCACGTTGGTAGAAATCTAAAACCTTTTTCCTATGAGGCATAACACCAGTAGTTTAGTACACAAACAAAATTTTCCACTCTGCATGTCAAGGAAAACTAAATGACTAGTGTTTTTCAAGTAGTGTCTCTGACCTATCCGAGCCAGACAGCGGATAGATGTCCGCCCCATCCCAGAAATCCGTGCAGGCTTCCAGGATGAGGTCGGCCGAGCCGTGGGAGAGCATCTGTACATTATCTGAACAGAGTTCAAAAGTGCAAAGGTCAGTGACTTAAACCCCCATGGACAAACAGGAAGTGGGAAAGTGAAAAAAATGAGTCATACTGGTAGTGCTGTCCCTGACGAACAGACTGATGAGGTGACTGATGGGGGGCTGGCGTTTGGTGAAGTGATGGAGGCGCCGGGGAGCAGATTCTTTGGCCTTCTCTCCGGAAGGAAGCTGATACAGAGCCAGATGATTCTCATGCCTAAAGAGTTCCCTCGCTCCTGGAGTGAAACCTGACATACAACAGTACAGGAAAGAACAACTTAGTAATCTTAAGAAAGGATGTTAAGTTACTAAAATGAGCTTAACGTCATTAGTCACTATAAGTACAGCCAGACTAAAAGTTAAACAATAATTAGAGATGCATAATATAAAATATAGTTTGCACATCCATGTTGGCAACATTAAAGATTTTTTTCCATTTATCATTAAAAGTTGAGGCATGCACTAATTTTAATGTTCTGCCTGATACCGATAGCTGTTACATGCTTGATATTTTTTTGTTGACAAAAAAGACAAATAAACAAAGAACAAAGTAATGTCTGCACACTGGTGATACTGCTCCTATATTTTTTTAATTATAAATAATGCAACATTTTGACCAATTAGATCTTTGTAAGGCATCGACCTAATCTGTTGAAATGTTGCAAAATAAATAATATATATATAATATATATGTTTTTGGATGTGCCCACTGTTCTGTATTTTCTTATAATTATTATTTTTTTATTAAAACATAAAAAAACAAAAATAAAAGGAGTCATTTTAATTGCTTCAAGTGAAAACAGGCCTCACAAAATAATACACAGTATGAAAAAAAATAATAATAATTATATATATATATATATATATATATATATATATATATATATTTGTGGTAAGCTTTCCTAAGGAATACATTAAATTATTAGTGTTTTTAAAGAGAAATTTGTGAGCTTTTGGTTTTATTTTAAATTACTAATACAACTTTTTTAAACCAGGAATTTTCTGCTTAATGCAGAATTATAATTTTAATATGATAAAGACAATTTTCGATTAACCAGCCAAGATGTTTTAAAAATGTTTCTAAATAATGAATGTGTTGACTAATGATAAAAATAAATATTTGTTCATGTTTGTGTAGCCCTGTATTCTTAATACGGGTGGCCCACATAAGCTTCAGGAGTACAAAATTAATAAAAGATGATTGTGCAATATTATAAATCCTGAAAATATGGGTTTATTAACATGCTTCACTCATTTACCTATAAGGCGAGATAGTTCACAGAGGCCCCAGGGAACATGAACTGGTAGAACCTCCCCATGGCATTCCTGCAGCGCCATGTTTGACAAGTGGTCTGAAAATCTGCAGAGCTGCTGGGTGACGGTGGCATTGCACAGGTTCAATAGGATGTTCAAACCCAGAGGCTTCAAAGAGGGCAGGTGATTCTGCCAACTGGAGTCATCAAACTGGATGCTGACAGGGTTCTGCTGATCCTGGGACAGACTCAACATCTCCAGATGATAGTCGCACACAAAATCTTCCGCTTCACACAGATCATCACCCACACCACACTGCTGGAAATAGAGACACACAAACACATGAACCAAACCGCCCAGCTATAACCTGAAGCAGCTCTAGTAGTAATATTTCGGCATAATCCTACCTGAGCAATGTCATTATCACCACCCTCAATGTCATGGCTGAAACTGACGTTGGATCCTGAAGGGTGTTTGGAACGGGTGGTTTGGGGTCCTCGACGCTGGCGCTGGGTATCTGAGGTATCATGTGACGTCTCGCTGGGTTCCTGCTCAGCCATGTGAAGGGAGGGTTCGAACGCTGGTAAACACAGCAATGCTTCGCATTCCTGAGGCTAAACACAGAAAAACACACACACACAGACTGAAACGCGACAAATCACAGAGGCTAAAATAATAACTTATTCAATTCCAGCCCCATCAAATACAATTACATACCTAATTCAAATCATCATAATTAAAATAAATGATGGTGCTCCAATCTCGCTATCAGCAGTACCTCGTCTCTTTCCTCCTCGCCCTCTGTCCTGCAGAGGGAGGTGACTGAAAGTTCATCGCTGAGGTCATCCTGGCTGTCATGAGGAGGTTCGACTCGTCCGCTGAAGAACAGCACGGTCTCAGGACTGGGGTTGGGCCAGGACAGAATGCCCTGCTTATCCACACAGCACAGCACCTATGAGAGGTCAGAAAATATGATGAAACGAGATACTTTCTCAGTTAATAAAGCTTATGCTATTCTTTAAATTTAAAGCATTAACAAAGCAAATGTCTATTACTTTCACCAAATATTTGTAAAGATTATTGCACATGATTGCTACAACAAAACTGTTAATGCCACCCACGGTATTGATCAGAATTAAGTTAAATATAGCTGCAAGCAGCAATTACGGGGCCAAGCACTCCAACGGCAAATTTAGGAGCTAAGCATGGCATGGAGCATCATACGAAGTGGAACAATCAGCAATTAAACCAATTTTAGGATGATTGTAATTGAAATGGCTGAAAAATCATAAATACAACCACTAGTAATAAGATTAAATGGCCTATCACTTTTGACCAACAGGTAGTGCTGTAATCAAATAATTTTGGTGTGTCCTGTATGAGATGACAATAACACACAAAAAGTTTAGTGTCAATATGCTAAAGCATTGCAGAGATACAGCCTGAAGTGTCATTCTGACATGATGCCTCAATTTCGTTGCAGCGGTATGCGAAAACCGTTTTGTGTATCGATACAAAATCCATAACATTTTGTCAGGACAGTCTAAAGATCATCTGATTCAATTTTGGTGAAAATCGGACTGAAGGTTGATGAGAAGTTTGAAAAAGTAGGTTTTCAACATAAATCAAAATGGCGGACAGGAAGTTCGGCTTACTCTGGCATATTTGGTATCTATGTTGTCGGCATAAGCCTGGGAATATTTTGAGACAAGTTTCATTCAAATAGGCTAATGCAATAAAAAGTTATTAGCATTTTTAAAAGTGTAACTTTCATGGTTAATGAATGGTTTATTACTCTTGACCAATAGGTGGCGCTGTTACCAAATTTATGTGGCATGGTCAGTGTGAGGTGGCGATGACACATACAAAGTTTGGTGCAAATATGTCAAAGCATTGCAGAGATACAGCCTCAAATGCATTTTGGCACCCTTCCAGCAAATTCGTTGATGCGCTAAATGAGAACCGTTTCGTATATCGACACGAAATCCATAACTTTTTGCCAGCATGGTCTGAAGATGATCCACGTCAAATTTGGTGAAAATCGGACTAACGGTCTAGGAGGAGTTCGAAAAAGTAGGTTTTCAACATTAATCAAAATGGCGGACAGGAAGTATGGCCAATTATCACATATTTAGTATCAATGCTCTCGGCATGACCCACAGAACAGACGTAGACCATTTTCATTTCAATAGTCTAATTTATTCAAAAGTTATTAGCATTTTTGTGATATTTCATTATAACTCTTGACCACAAGGTGGCGCCGCCACCAAACTTTTTGAGTACCTTCAGGGCATGGGGCCGAAGATTTTTGTAATTATTTTCGCAACGATACGATAATGCGTAAAAAAAATACAGCATTTTGAAACATAATTCAAAATGGCCGACGCCTAAAATGGCCGACACGGGAAAATTTGACATCATTCGACTCAACATGACTCACTGAATCTAAAGAGACCAGTTGTGTCATTTTTGGCCAAACTATTCAGAAGTTATAAGCCAAAATATGCGATTTTCATATCTCCTGACCACTAGGTGGCGATGCGTTGAAACACTGCAGGTAGTCTCAGGTCATGCTTGTTATACCACACACCAAGTTTGGTATCAATATGCCGAACCGTTGCCGAGATATAGCCTCACGTGCATTTTTGCGTGCTTTTTGTCAAATTTGTTTACGTGTCATTCCACAACGGTTGGACGAATCAACTTGAATTCCATAACTTTTTGCCAGCATGGTCTGAAGATGATATAAGCCAATTTTCGTGAAGATCGAACTAACCGTCTAGGACGAGTTCAAAAAAGTAGGTTTTTCAAAAAACTGAAAATAGCGAAAAAACTAAACCTTGCGATTTTTAAATTTTGGGGTTCATTCGACTTGGCATGATTCAGGATTCAGAGGAAAAAAGAAATGTCATTTTCTGGCTTACGGTTCAAAAGTTATTAGCATACAAACATTGAAAGTTTGGACAAGTGGTGGCGCTAGAAAGTAGGAGTTAGAGACTTCAAATTTGCTATAGTTAATGTTGGGACTGTCCTCTGTCAGTGTGCCAAATTATACAACTTTCCCGCAATCGGTTCTATGGGCTACCATAGACTTGCGGCGGAAGAAGAAGAATAATAACGCCAACGAAAACAATAGGTGCCTACGCACCTTCGGTGCTTGGCCCCTAATTAAAAAATATGTTTGTGTACTGTGCTGTGGCCGTAAGGTCTCCGGTGCCTGTCGAGGCGGCAATCCCCGAACCCGGTAGTAGACACCGGAAGTAAGGGATGCCGTCAAGCTGAAAAAGGAGTCCTATCGGGCCTGGTTGGCTTGTGGGACTCCTGAGGCAGCTGACAGGTTCCCGGAAGGCCAAGCGGACTGCAGCCCGGGTGGTTGGGGAGGCAAAAACTCGGGCCTGGGAGGAGTTCGGTGAGGCCATGGAGAAGGACTATCGGTCGGCCTCGAAGAGATTCTGGCAAACCGTCCGGCGCCTCAGGAGAGGGAAGCAGTGCCCTACCAACGCTGTTTACAGTAGAGGTGGGGAGCTGTTGACCTCAACTGGGGATGTCGTTGGACGGTGGAAGGAATACTTCGAGGATCTCCTCAATCCCGCTGTCACGTCTTCCATTGAGGAAGCAGAGGCTGAGGGCTCAGATGTGGACTTGTTCATCACCCAAGTTGAAGTCACCGAGGTAGTCAAGAAACTCCTTGGTGGCAAGGCACCGGGGGTGGATGAGATCCGCCCTGAGTACCTCAAGTCTCTGGATGTTGTGGGGCTGTCTTGGCTGACACGCCTCTGCAGCATCGCGTGGCAGTCGGGGACGGTGCCTCTGGGATGGCAGACCGGGGTGGTGGTCCCTCTTTTTAAGAAGGGGGACCGGAGGGTGTGTTCCAACTACAGGGGGAACACACTTCTCAGCCTCCCAGGGAAAGTCTATGCCAGGGTACTGGAGAGGAGAATCCGGCCAATAGTAGAACCTCGGATTCAGGAGGAACAGTGTGGTTTTCGTCCAGGCCGTGGAACACTGGACCAGCTCTATACCCTCTACAGGGTGCTGGAGGGTTCATGGGAGTTTGCCCAACCAGTCCACATGTGCTTTGTGGATTTGGAGAAGGCATTCGACTGTGTCCCTCGCGGCGGCCTGTGGAGGGTGCTCCGGGAGTATGGGGTCCGGGGCCCTTTGCTAAGGGCTATCCGGTCCCTGTACGACCGGAGCAGGAGCTTGGTTCGTATTGCCAGCAGTAAGTCAGACTTGTTCCCGGTGCGTGTTGGACTCCGGCAGGGCTGCCCTTTGTCGCCGGTTCTGTTCATGATTTTTATGGACAGAATTTCTAGGCGCAGCCAGTGGCCGGAGGGGGTCAGGTTTGGTGACAACACGATTTCGTCTCTGCTCTTTGCGGATGATGTTGTCGTGTTGGCCTCATCAAGCCAGGACCTTCAGCATGCACTGGGACGGTTTGCAGCCGAGTGTGAAGCGGCTGGGATGAGAATCAGCAGCTCCAAATCCGAGGCCATGGTCCTCAGTCGGAAAAGGGTGGCTTGCCCACTTCAGGTTGGTGGAAAGTTCCTGCCTCAAGTGGAGGAGTTTAAGTATCTTGGGGTCTTGTTCGCGAGTGAGGGAAGGATGGAACGGGAGATTGACAGACGGATCGGTGCAGCTTCTGCAGTAATGCGGTCGATGTACCGGTCTGTCGTGGTGAAGAAAGAGCTGAGCCGCAAGGCGAAGCTCTCGATTTACCGGTCAATCTACGTTCCTACTCTCACCTATGGTCATGAGCTTTGGGTCATGACCGAAAGGACAAGATCCCGGATACAGGCGGCCGAAATGAGCTTTCTCCGCAGGGTGGCTGGGCGATCCCTTAGAGATAGGGTGAGAAGCTCAGTCACCCGGGAGGAGCTCAGAGTAGAGCCGCTGCTCCTCCACATAGAGAGGGGTCAGTTGAGGTGGCTCGGGCATCCATTCCCGGGAAGGTGTTCCGGGCGCGTCCCACTGGGAGGAGACCCCGGGGAAGACCTAGGACACGCTGGAGAGACGATGTCTCCCGGCTGGCCTGGGAACGCCTCGGTGTCCCCCCAGAAGAGCTGGAGGAAGTGTCTAGGGAGAGGGAAGTCTGGGGTTCTCTGCTTAGACTGCTGCCCCCGCGACCCGGCCCCGGATAAGCGGAAGAAGATGGATGGGTTTGTGTACTGTTGAAGAACAGTTATAAAGCTATTACAACTACACTTCCCATCTAGCATGAGAATGATCAAGTATACTTATATCATATAATTTGCTAATTATGTCACACAACATATGCAATGTTTATATTATGCTTAGGTTTATATTTTTCTAAATGCATTGCAAACTGATTTTAAATGCATACTTCATATATTATCACGTTTTGGCCATTTAGCCTATTTGCAGTACTGCATTCATGCCATCTAGTCTCGCATTATAAAGCCTATTTATTTACTGTAAACACCACTTGACATGGTTTATACATACTCAGAGATGTGTTGTAATTACTGTTTGTGGTAATTACAATCATGATACAGATGCAGTATCTCAAGGATGCAAACAAATTTTTAAGAATGTGGACAGGACAAAGTTTTTAAAATGGTCCTGCTATTAAAGAGGCATATTGATTGACCACAAATATAAATATCTGAACAGGAAAACTGCCCTCCTGAATGTCTATAGCAATTACAGCCCAGCTATTAATTTATAACTAAGTAGAAAATAAGCCAAAATGGTTCTTTCACATGTATATAATTTGTAAAGTGAATATGAATCAATTTTTCTTTCATCCAATTGCAAGCAGAAAGTGTAAAATTTGTGACACCAGGGGGAGCACTTACAGTGACTGAACCCAACGAGTGCAGCAGACTGGAGGTATAACAGAGGGTCTGGGACTCTCCCTTCAACACACTGACCAGGTGTCTCCACACACAGCGAAGCATCTCCTGTACACAAGCACACACACACACACACACACACACACACACACACAAAAATGGAGTGAGTCTCATCAGCCCTGAGTGAAACTCAAGTCCTTGTATCAGCAGCTCTGGGTTTCGAATGGCTCTGCAAAAATGTTCAGGATTTATGAAACCTGAAACCTGGATCTGGGTGGCATCCTCAGAAAAAACAGACATTCTGACACACACACACACATTCAAAGAGTAAGCGTGTCCAGTCATTGGTTTATTCTGGTGCTTTCAGAGATTTAGAGCTGTTTCATAAAGATAAATGCACCATGCAGCAGGCAACAGGAGAAGGGAGACAAAATTTGAATGGACTAAATAACAGAAGATTTGACTGTGAAGCTTCAGGCAGCAGCTACAGGAGAGGAAGAACTGAAAACTGTCAGTGGCAGGTGAATCTATCTTTCTGACACATCAGAGGTCCAAGAATCCACCTTTAAAGTCAACATGAAATCAAAACTGAACTGATTTACTTTCTTTATATTTTTATTTTTGATGATTCATCAATGCATGTAAAGAAAAAATGTTCATCAATATATAATGATTTAAACCACAGATAAACTGACTTTCAGCATATTAAAATTATTTCTAAAGATGACACAGTCAAGTGACACTGAAGACTGGAGTAATGACTGCTAAAAATTCAGCTTTGCCATAACATGAACAAATACCACATATAATAAATATGATAAAATAAAGTTATTTTAAATCATAATACTATTTCACACTATTGTAGTTTTTTTTTAATGATTTAAATTAATGCACCCTGACATATAATATATTTTCAGTGATCCCAAACTTTTTAACCATAGCACATTTATAAATTATATCTGTAAATATGTATGCAAAAAATGTAAATATATATAAGATGTCAACTGTAAGGACTATACTAGGATATAGATGACCTTGAATATAACAGACGGAAACTCGACAAAAGTCATTTAATTTCACAGGGTCTTTAAAAGACACATCATTCAACACACACACACACACACACACACACACACACACACTTCAGCTGTGCACAGCTGTTAAATAAAAAAACTGAGAAAATGAATGAAGGGCTTCTTAAAACCTTTCTTTTTGTATTACAAAGTCAAAATTACAAAATTAAACTGAAAAAACATTTTCAGTCTGCTCATATGTCTGATCTCTCCATGCAAATACTTACCACACTTTGGAAATTTTAAAGGGAAAAAGCTTGTCTTCATCATGCAGAAGTTCTCAAAATGTACATTAACTCAGATAAATATAGTCCAGACAAGCACCACCACTATAGAGAGAGCGTATACTCTTTCATGCAAACCTCAGGCAGACAGAAGGTGGGCAGGCAAAGGCCGAGGGGTCACAGGTCAGCGTGGGGGGGGGGGGGGGGGGGGGTGCCAAACTAACCGGCAGCACAAGAAGCAAAAAAGGTGTAAATAAATAAAAAAGACCGCAGGTGTATTGGCTGATTTTGCAAAGTTGCCCGAACGAGGTGAGATGAAGTGAACATGTTTTCTAAAAGTAAAAATGAGAACGGAATAAAAAAAAAATGGTGACGCAAGAAAAAAATAACAGGCTCTTTTCATACTGATCCTCTGATAAACACGTTGAAATTACTGATAATCAGAACAAAAAGGTGAAGAAAAAGATGACGGTTGTGGCAGGGTCCAGAGCAAGGGAGAAGGATCACAAGAAGCGAGTGGTGAACGGGTGGAACAGGAGGAGGAATACAGAGGATATACCTGGGAGGACACCACTTCCGTGTAGCTGCTTAGAGTGTCCTCTGAGAACTTAGCAAGCTGGGATGAGAGAAAAGTCTGATTAAACACCTGAGCAGACGGTCAACCCTCTGCTCCAACTCTGGCCTAAACGCTTCACCTCGGATCCGCAATCCCTCCCTAAGCCTCTCTACTACTAGTGTGAGCTGGGCCAATGAACTTTACTTCCTCATGCAGTGTTACAGCTGCAAATCAAAGTTAATACACACAGTAATCACAGACAGAGCGAGTTACAATTTAGCAGCAATAGCTGTCGGTGTGGGATTTGGGAGGTTATGGATGTTTTGTGTCTGCATGAGTGTGAATTCCTAATGAATAGCATAAACAAGTGAATGAATGTGTGGTGTTCTGTCTGTCTTACCAGGCCAGTGGGAGAGTTATGGCTGGACTCGGCTAACACGCGGGCCTCTCCGTACGCATTCACCAGAATCCACATCACAGGAAACAAAAGAGGTAAAATAGGCAATACACCCATCATCTATTCATCAGAGAGCCCAAGAGGAGGACAAAAAGAGGGAAAGAGAAACATCAATACCACCATTGTTGTGGCAAATAAACATTTAGTGGATAAGGATAATGAGAGGGATTGAAATTATTTACAATTTTTACCCAATAAAATGTATATTTCATTTTAATAACATCACTTTCACGGGTGTAGAAATCACACAGAAACCAATTCCAGTGGAAAACTTGTTTTTCTTTTTTTTTTTTAAATAAAAAGTGAAAGAAACATCCTGATTTGTAAATGTTTTTGCTCATTTAGTGAGCTATGAACTATTATCAACCTGCAACTGAAGGAAGTTGAAGGGTCCAGGGGTGAGACCAGGAGTGTCACAGAAGAACCGGATCGTGTTAACAGAGAAAAAGGCCACCTATAAATGACAAAGATGACCAAAGTTCATAATCAGTAAAAGGACACATTTTCACACCAATCTTTCACATGAATTAACGGTTATGTGTAATCACACATCATGCAACTGGGACATGTGTGCATCATAACAGCTTTCACAGCATTGTTTTATGCTGCTTCATAATAGCTTTTTTGCAACTGGTTTACAGAAAAAAAAAAAAAAAAATCACCTGCAAAGAAAATCTACATACATACTATGTAATGTGAATACAGCAAACTCTTAATACGGGTGTGGAAAAGGATGTTGCTTGCATGCGAATTATGTGTGAAACAACCCCATTTTAAAAACTTGCGCATGTGGTCAGTTTTGTCATACCAATACAGCAGGACAGGCGAATTTGCCAATGATGGACTGCACTGTGAACCGTTCATTATCAAGGGCTGTGACAGGACGGGAGAGAGCCAGGTCAAGACTGTTCCTATTGGCCAGAAAAAGGTGATTAGTTTCCATTAGCTGCTGTGAGAACACAAAATATATTCACATATCATAAAGAAAAAAGCCGGCATGTATAGTTATCATTTCCTTAATTTAATCAAACCAAACATATTTCAGCTTTTATAGCACGTTAGTTTAGCGTGGATGTATTAACCTGACACTGTCGAGTATAGGTGTGCGCACCACCCTGAAGAGGCGGTACTGCTGGGGACTGTGGGGGCCCCTCCGCTCATTCCCACGCGGGGAGGGAGGAGGAGAGAACGGTGGGAAAAGGTCTCCAGGCTCCAGCACGATGTGTTCGTCATCCTGGAAACAGAAGTTACAGTGATCTGAGAAGAACCGACAGAGTGTGCCACAGAACCCGAGAGAAACACTTGTTTATAAAGTGTTCTCCAAGCTTTTCTTTTGTACAGTTTCAGATTACAGTACAAAATACCAATATATAGTTCATAGAGGTGTTTCTACTTCAGTAAAAACACAACAGTGGATCTCTATTTAAAAAGTGTACCACAATTTCCTAACCAGCCACAATGAGTGAAAGGTCATTCAAGGTTCTATTTCTAAGGCATTATGCTATGTAGCCACGGCCGCTAAAAGCTAATTGGTCCAAAATCCCACTCATCAAATATAATTGTACATTAAATATCAAATACTTTCTGATTGGCTGTGTTTGGGTCACACCATACATGCAGTTACTGTATTATTCTGGCAGAAACATAACTTAAAAATACACAAATAACATTTTTAAATATTAATAAATGCTGTAATTTTCTACTAAACTTTTTACCATGGTAACTGTTATGTATATTGAAAAAGAACTATACCCTAAACACTAAATGAATAAAAAGTAACTCAAATCTGACTTTACCTTGATGCCTCTGAGAGATGCAAAGGCTTCCTGGCCTGGTCTAAGAGCGATGACATCACCTTCCACCAGAAGACTGACAGGTAGATTAACCAGCTGCTCGTCTCTGAACGTCCAATGCAGTGACCAGGAAGGGGAAGTGGGGGTGTAGCGGTCAGGATACAAAGAGGGGGCCCATCTGATTGGATGTCCTGCACTTCTCTCCAAATAATCTGACAACCCATGGGAAAAATGAGAAAGTTAACAAGTCAACAATTACTTGTTAAGACTTGGAACAACAAGTCTAGCAATGCCATGGAATGACATGAGAGTGAATAATGACACAATTTTCATTTTTCGTTGAACTCTATCATAATTCCAGTTATATCAAAGTGTATTTAGCATTACATGGAAATATAATACCGATGAATGGATGGATGAGCCACAGCATAACCATAATTATCATTTCCTGAGGCATGACTGATTTCTTTAGAAGTTTATACAGTCACTGTTCTCTCACCGTTCAACTGTGAGATGATGGACTTGAGCCTCCGCACCATCTCACTCATCCGTAAGCTCTGCTGCCGCCTGATGAGGAGGAGGTTTAGCAGCAGCAGGAGGAAGAGTGCGCCCGCGTTCACTAACACTATGCCCTGACTGACACAAAAAAGGAAAGAGAGTTACATAAAAAAAAAAAACCTGGTAGCTAAACTCCAATACATGATGTCGAATCAAACGGTCAATCAACAGTTTTTGGCTCTAAGCCCTGCCCACCTGCCTGCCGGCTGACTGCCATAACAACACAACAGTCCAACCACCACAACCAGAGTGAGAACAGCTCCAGGCCAATGGAAGCATGAATGCCGGCTGTCATGATGAAGGAAGCTCTTAGCCCACAGCTCCTTTAAAACAAAAAGGAAAACCAAAATCAGGAATTCCCTGACAAAAGTAATATAACTGTGTTGATAACATGCAATCCAGAACAGACCTGTACGGTGGATCTACGCCGGCTGGATTTCTGGTGTTGTCCCAGTAAGTTGGACAGCTGGTCCCGCAGGGTGCACAGAGCCTGAGCCGTGGACAGTCCCAGTGGAGTCGCCTCCTCCTCCTACAGCACAACCAGATTTCACAATTAGTTGGCCACGTGAATTTTCTATTAACCAATAGAAACCTGCTTTGCTTGAAAGTGAATTCTGTGAGAGTTGTGTTTCATACATCAATACATTATTTTTCTATAGACAAAGGACTTTTGCACATAAAATTTGGCTAACGTGACCACAACTTAAGAATGGTGTCTATTATAGACAATAGCTCCTTTCCTCCAGATAAGAAAAACTAATACCAGTCATGTAAAGTAATGCAGTTAGAATGTAAGAGAGTTTAAATGCAGAAATATGAAGCTTGTATTGTTATAGCATTTCTAATCATTACAACATATATTTAAATATAAAATGTATATTTATTGGCACTGTAAATTGATTATATTTACATTTATTGCCATATCAGCTTCACAGGTTAGTCAACATTCAACAATATAATAATCAACTTTTTATAAAATATTTTATAAATTCAACTTAGAAATATTTTCACTATGTGCTTGAACCCCTAATAAAATAGACTAAACAACATGTAGAAAAAATAAAATAAACAACTGTAAACGTTTTCTTGGTCCAACTTACAAAATAAGTCCTGCAAAGTTTGAACTAATTAAAAAAATGGGAGGACCAGAAACATGTTTTATAGACAAGTCTTGTATTACTAGAGCTATATCACACTAGTCAACATCAAAATTAAATATTTTGTATACTTGTGGCTACACTAACAACTAAACAAATCACAAGTGCAAAGCACCCTCCACAGATCTTACCAGTCTGAGAAACAAGCTGCTATAATTTTTGCAGAAACTGATTGCATGTCCAAATGTTGCATTTAACCTGAAACATTTTATATACATTTAACAACATTTAATAACCATCCGATGCTTTTTTCTTAGCTTTATTCACCAGTTCTGAACTACTGAAGCAAAACATTGAGGGAACGTAGACACAGTAACTCAAACCAATATAGTTATTTAGACAGAAAATTCATTCCTCAACATGGCTTGAATGGTCAGAAAAGCCTCTCTTATTCTCCGCTGACGAATTCTGGTTATCCTACCAGTACACTTCTGGGACGGCTGGGGTCCTATAGTAGCAAACGAGAGCCCCAGCACTATAAATAAACACACAGCTTTCCCACAGAGAGGCACTAAATCCCTGCACGAGCATATCTCACACATCAACAAGCAGGGATTTACCAGCTCGGACACATGCAGTCACGCATGCTGGCCTATTACGGGTAAAACCTCTCAAGACCATTAAAAATGCATGGAACAATTACACCCAGAGCAGAGAAGAGTGCACATGCATCTGGCACAGGACTCTCACCTGTTCACGGTACTCAAGATTAATCATACACACACAACAGATTTAAGCCTTTCGATTCGCACACAAGACCAAAATGTTGGATGCCAGACAATCGGACTCAGACAGATCACAAACAACCCAGTTTGTTATAAGAAGTGTGCACAGATCCACTCACTTTATTCTTCCAGAACCAGGTCCCATTTTTCAGGATCATGGCTGCGAATGGTCCCTCTGCTGCAGACAGACTAATGTGTGACTGGTGCGCGTGTGGGTTGGACAGGATAGTGGCGGGGTGATACGGGATAATGTATGCTGCTGTTTCAGCACCAGTCACACGGTCTGGACAGACAGTCTCTGCCTCTGCGCATTCACAGGCTGTTTTTTGGGCACGTCCCAGCCACCCTGGTGTAGACTGCCAGCTAAAAAAGCTTTGCAAACTAAAACCAAGGCAACTGACTAGAGAGGATGAACACACAAGCGTTCTTTTTTATAAACAGTAACAGTGTGCAGGTATCCTGAAAATAGTTAAGCTTAAGGAGAATTAATAGAAAAATAAGGAGATTTTGTGAATTCTAGTGTTAATTAATCTGAGAGCTCTGCAGAAGCAGCTGCGACACACCGCCTGAAGAGAAACAGGCAAAAAGGGTGTAAAATGGCAATGAAAAGCCAGATGGGAATGAGCAGGTATCAGGGCTGGGGAGCTTTTGAGAAAAAGAACTGGAGTATGAAGTGAGGGAGAGGGGCTTGACAGACAAGCAAAAACACTGTGTGCCCTCGCCGCCCTGTCCAGGCATTCATCCATTCCAGCTAACACAGCAATTTAGGATCCTAGCAGCGATGCGGTGCGGCAGGACAGAGAGCATCCTCAATGAACCTCACAACCTTACCAAAGTAAAGATCAAACAATCATTAAACGATAACAAACACTGTCTGTTTTAATTAGTGAAAAAAAAAATTGTTTACATTTTTTTTTCATTGATATGACATAAAAGGAACACGTGTGTATATTTATATACACACTCTTACAATACATAGAATTTTTTTTTATTATGCTACATTAAATCTAAATCATGCTAAGTTATAATTATATTAAGTGGTATACATAAACTAAAATCAATTAAATATGATATCAAAATGTTAGTGTAGTAAGGAATAATTGACGTCCGGCTGTTTATTATTAGAATAAGGAGTCAATTATTCCGCTTATACTACGGTTACAGCACACCTCAAGACATTGATCAGGTGATATATTTAAAGGGATGCGTCTGGTTTTTGTACTTAAATCGCTATTGTGAGTAGGATTATTCCTTCCGCATCTCATCCAATGCCTCTTTTGCTAGTTCCGTTGATAGCATTCTAATGCAGTTATTAATGAAGTTATTAGAAAGATTAGTACTATGCGAAGTGATATGGAACTGTAATTTGGTCAAGAGAGCTGCCTGTAACTATGTCGTCGTGCGTTCCTCGAAAACTATTGCACAACTCAGAACGAATCAGATTCAAGCATTCAACGGCCCTGTAGTATAAAAACATATAATGTATACTACTGCTTGAGTACTTGAGAGATAATTCTGTTTTTTCATTGTTTCACATTTGGTGGTGTAAAATACTTCAGCTTTTAGAAATGCAGCATAGAACCCAAAATACTACTTTTCCCCCAAAATACTAGTGACAAAATATTGTACTTTCATATTAATCATTCATTGCTGATGTCCATCAAAATGCTTAAAGGGGGAGTACAATGGTGTTTCATGTATTCAGAGTTGTTCACAGAGCGAGACCAAATCGTCGGCAGCGCTGCATAGAATTTGTTCGAGAATGCCTCCAAATAAGTGAATTTTTGGATGTGAGGGAAAGTTTACCGTGTTCAGCTTCCCCAAGAACCCAGCGTTACATGAACAGTGGATGCAGTTAGTTTTTCCGGGGCAGCAACGGAGTGTAGCAAGTGCGTTTGTGTGTTCTGGTCATTTGAGTGACGAATGTTTTATAAACATGGCCAAAGTCGACGCTGGATTTTCACATCATTTGCTATTAAAACATGGAGCTGTCCCTGTGATAAAAGACCCCATTCATGTAAGTACAATTGCAACAGATTTCTGTATTTTGTTGGAAATCAGCACATACTGTAAGGTAATATATGTTAATAGAAACAACACGAAACATCAGTATTATAGCTCCGCTCACGGCACGCCTCCAGGAGCTCGGCTTTTTCCAGAAAGAATCGGAAAGCTGTATTTTTCTTTTAAAAATATGATAAAACTAAAGACTTTTTGGATATATGAAGGATGCAGTACTACCCTATAGGTACTCAAGATTAACATGAGATTAGGTGAAACTGTGTATGTTATGTACCCTTTAACAAAACTTCACATCCTCACTGAACCTCACAGCCTTGCAATGCAGCCCAGATTCAGGATCTGAACCAGAGCCCCGTTCCTCTACCATAACAGCAACTATCCCAGCACACTCCTCTAACCAAAATCAATATAGGTAAGTCAAGAACTAAGAGAGGATCCCAGGAACATCATTACCGCCAATTACACAATGACTTTAATGATGCTGTCCAACACGAGCAATGTTACAAAACAAATTCAGACAAAGGCTAATTTAGACATTCAAGTCCACACACAAGGTTGTGTGCATTAGTTTTCAAATGATTACCAAAAATAAATAAATATGCTTTTCTATACACATTTCAAAAAGACGATATGGTTTACACAAACTCTACAACTTCCATCTCCATTAAAAAGAATCTGGGCATGGTTCAAGCTAATTATTACAGGACTCCTCAGAGCAAAATAAGAACGAATTTCCCCTGTGAATAAACTTTACATTTTTCTATTTTAGAGTGTTGTGCCCTTGACCTTGATTATGCAAAAACTTTCATTCCCACCAGCTTTTTATCGCTTCCTGTACAGAGGTCTAAATATGCCAGAGAACAATAATAATAAAACAAAATTGTGAAAGTTTTCCAGTCAGTGAGTTTGAGTTCATAATAGTTATTAATGCATTATTAACTTCTTTGGTGGCTGGAATTTGTTTAGAAAATGTGGCCATATTATGTAATTAAACTCTACTACAAAATTAGTATGAATATTTTTTAAACATTATATGATATTAAAATGAGTGTTGCCTTATCTGTGCAAAGTCATACCTAATCTTTCAACTCGATTTCTTGTTGCTGTTGTTTTACAAACAGAGTATAAAAATAATTTTCAGTGGTGATCAACAGTCTGAGCAAACCCACTCTCATCTATAAGAGGAAGACACCTCAAGACCTTACCTGTTTCTTATCCTGTAGCTCCATGGCAGCCGCCGTCTCTCACCATACTCTGTCGAGATGCCCAGAGCTGGTAGTTACGGTCCACACTTGTCCCGATCCCAGTCCGGCTGGCAGAGGAAGGCAACTGTGGCCCCCAGCTCCAAGATGCTGGACCAGCGGGGACTGCCAGTCTGAGGGACGGATGTCAGGGCTGTAGTCGTGCCCAGGGAACTGGAATCGATGAGTGGGTGTGGCTTCTCTCTTCTTACATTCAAAGGGATCTGATCAGGACAGAAAGCGTTAGAAAAGGAGTTAATGCAAATAATTAAAGTCTACAAATAACATCATTATCTAAGTCAGGTTTACATGCTGCAGTTATCTGAAAATGTCTGTCACCGGATCTACAGAAGATGGTCAGACTGGCCTTCACTCACTTACTCATTTCATTGACAAAGACACAGAAGAGTGCAATAAAGAGCAATAGCATGTCTGTAAAAAAAGGGTAGTTAACACACAACATGTCAATACCATAGAATTTAGTTTAGGCAAACTGTTTCCCACTTAATCTCTCAATTAAAAAAAAAATTAAAACACCTTATTTCATATGTATGCCATTGCCACCTGATGCCAACCTGACATAATCAGGTTCTGGCAATCATTCAAGATGTTAAATTTAATAAATGAATATTCTTGCTCATATGAAAGTGGTGAGCTTCCCTGTTTCCCCTTATGTCACTGTAAACATGATCAATTAGGTAATGACAGTCTAAAATTAAACAAGAGAAATTATATAAGATTGCCAGCAACCTGCAAAAAATTTGCTTTTGGCTACTAACTCAAACAATGTAGGGCATTTAATCAGTGGCTTTCTAGGTAAGACGCTATATTTGACAAACAAATCACTCTGAGCGTTTGGCTTATTCTTTAGAGAGAAAGCAAACCTAAGCAGCAGACTTGTGAGTTAACTCACCACTGATTCTGAATATCTATCCAAACTGGCTCACAACACTGTAATTAACCATAACTGGAGCATACATACACACACACATATGACTTACATAAACAATCCAATATATTCAGTGCTGACCTGATTTATAAGGTAACAGCATTAGTAGTGTTTATGCTACAAAAGGCTTTAATATTTGACTCCATGGAGTGAAATGACAACACAGGATTCATCTGAACAACTATAGTCTAAGCTTTAAAACAAGACGACAGTTTTCTAGAGATACATTTCTTTAGTAATATATATATATTTCTACAGAGAAACCGTAAATAAGCAGTGGTATTTCTTAAATTTATCAAATAAGTTAGTTTACAGTAACAGCTTGCATTGATCGATTACACATCATTAAATATTATATTCCAAAATTTTTCCGATTATTATTGGACCTATGGTAATGTGAAAGGCATGTTGATCGTTTGATCAAGACTCGAGACTGATGGAAACAAGCTAGCTGTGTCTCACTGTTGAAATTAGCTGTCAAAGTTAGTCATTTATTTATAAATATCATTAAACCACTTATAAACCATCGAAACAGCTGGTTCGTGTTAACTGAGGTGGCCTAGGGGTTAAATGCTACTGGCTACATTTTCAAATTACACTAAATCGACGCAAACTTACGTTATAGAACTGCAACATCAACGACCCGCAAGTGGCATCGTCAATCATCAAAAGTGTTAAAGGAGAATCAAATAATATTCGTCTCAAAATCCTTGGACTCTCTCTCTGGTGACGGCCATGTTAGTGACTAGAAGGGCGTGGTATGTTTGTGCAGAGACGATGTAGTGGAATATGATTGGTCAGTGTTATCTAAAGGGCGGGATTTGCTTTGTTTTGTCCTTTGTGATTGGTTAGTACTACAGGGCGGGTAATCGGTCTGCTTTTGTCTGGCTCATAGGGCGGAGCCTCTGTTTGCGTAGTTGCCCTGAACATCAGGGTGAAACATTTATACCCGGTTTCACAGACAAGTTTAAACCTAGTCCTAGAATAAAATGTAAATCTGAGCTGTTTGAACTGAAATAAACTTGGACTGACTGATCCTAAAACGTGCCAGTCCCTTTGTTTTGTCTTAAGATGAACACCTGTACTGTTTTTTTCTCAGGCATGTTTATAACAAATACTTAAATGTTCTAATTGGACTATGGCTTTATCCTGGTTTAGGCTAAGCCCTGTCTATGAAACTGGGCCTTGATGTCATATATTTACAACCCAAAATGTAGTAATAAAATTATAAGAAATGTGTTTCAATCAAAGAAAATAATTATCCATGGGAAAATGTTATTTTAGGAACTCTTTATGATAAGATCAATTGGAAAAAAAGCATGGCTCTTACCTTATAAATGTTGCGTCCCCAACAATGTAAAAAATAAATTTAAAATTATTAGCATAATATATAACTCACAAATGAGATTTAGACATTGATTTAACTTTGTGTGATATATTCTGTTATTTTTCTTATTGTAAACATAACATAGATTATATAGGAAATGTATTTATTTTATTGGGAAAATACTATATTCAGAAAATTTCTAATTTCTTCAACATTACCCAAATTACATAATTTACGTTGTGACATTAACTACCTAATTATAACACTAAAAAATATTAACATCAAAAGAAAAGTGTCAAATTTGTGAAACTGTATTATGATCTGCTGAATGTTATGCAATTTGATTTACTACCTCTGTACTTCTTGTTTTATTAATTTATTCTTCCTATATTATTTCTGTATTCATAATGTCAGTTAGTTTATTCTTGTTTATACTTGCTAAAAAAATCCAATTTGAGGTCATATAGGATTTATAATAAATGCATATTTATAAATATCACTATTTAAATATGTATCTGCATGAAAATGGAAAGAAAAATATTTTCTCCGTTTTCTGACAGGAGGAGCGATATCAGTATTTACTGAAAAATAATGAAAACTACACTTCAGAAGACATTTTACACTTCAATAGTTTGACACCTGTACTCACTAATCGGTTTTCTTTTATTCAGAGGCAAATAATTAAACATAATTATAACACATATACACAATATAGGTCAACCTTATAATAAATATAATCACAAATCATTCCCATTTGTTGGTATAATATCATCATGATGCTAAATTAAACAAAAAAAATAATTAATGTTCATTCCAAACAGTTCAAAATGTCATGATGTTTTTATAGAAAATTGTACTGTATACATCTTTCTTGCAGTATCTTTACACCCCTGAAAAACCATGTCTACTGCATATTGAATTAAACACTTTGTAAGCATTAATCTTGATCTTACACAAATATTTGTACATCTTTTTTTATAAATAAAACGACTGGCAGGAGACATATTTGAACTTTGGAGTAAGTCATGGGATATTAGGGGAAGTTTGCATATGTTGGTTGTTTAATGTGGCGTTGCGGAGCGACTGGACAAACTACCGTAGGAGGGTTTCACCACTTCTTCCATAATCACAGCAATGGTGTGGCACAGCTCTTTCGCCTGGGAGACACCAGAGATCAATATAAGAGCAATCTCATTAACCATAACCAAATATCAATAAGTCCAGCTCTTGAAAATGACAACATGTATATTGTATATATCATCTACATACGAACCTGCTTTAGACTGAAGCTGACAGTCCTGGGTTGAGTCTGGCCACTAAAACTGATCTCAACTGATGGCAGTTTGTCTTTTTTGGGACGGATTGAGCGCAAGGACTGCACATCCTCCATAGACATCGTCAAACACACATTCTGCAAAGTTTGTGATTGTTTAGATATGGTTATGGTATAAACACACAGTTAAGATCAAAACATCAATGGAACTGAACTGGAGGGTCATACCTGTGATTTGGGATCAAGGATTTTGATAAATTCATGGTTGACTGCGATCAGGGAGGGAGAGGGGCAGCTGCGATGACTTACTTTCTGAGCGGTGAAGACATCGAATCCAAAGGAAGGCAGCATACTGACACTTTCTGGAAAGTTAAAGGGTTTGTTTATATGGATATAAGGACGTGGAATCAATAAATGAAATGGTTTACCAGCAGGTTTGTTCACTCACTGATAAAGCGAGCTTTTGCATCAAGATGGCTGAGGGGGCCTAAAGTAGAAAACTGTGCCCGTATAGTAGCAAGAAGTCTTTCATCATTGGAGTTGAGCTGATCCATGCGGGGAAGGTATTGCTTTACCTCAGCACTGAATATGAAAATTGATTACATGTAAAGATGTGATGACATGTAAACAATGATTTGACTGTCAGCTGAAACGACTGAAAAGTTTCACTGAACGGTTTAGGGATAAAAAAAATGTTTGGGATATATCAAATTACTTGGAGGGTAGATCAGTCAGGCCAAGTGCAAGGTGTTGAAGAGCGGTCAACTCTGCCACCTGCTGGTAGACTGTAGCACTGTTCGTGGGCAGCAACAGCTTCCCTCCCAGATAGTTAGCCACAAGCTGAAAAACATTAGATCCATCATACAGTACATGAAAATGAATTGTAGGTTGGTAAGATTTTTAAGAGTATAATCAATTAGATTTTAATAAGAGTAAAACTCTTATGCTCACCAAAGCTACATTTATTTAATCCAAAATACAGTAAAAAATAGTAATATTGCGAAATATTGGTACAACTGAAAATAACGTTTTTGTTTTAATATATTTAAAAATGTGATTTATTTTTGTGATGGCAAAGCTGAATTCACTTAAGTGTAATATGCTGATTTGGTGTTCAGAAAACATTTCTCATTAACAATATTTTCATATAGAATTGGAATCTGGTGAATAAACTGTTGCATTTCTTCTGTAGCGCTATACACCAAACTTTAGAATTGTAGTGTATCAATTTGATTTTAATGGTAGTGTATACAGTACATTTCAAGATGTATATCTTGGATATTCATTCATGTAAACCAGGGGTTGTGTTGTTATAACTTTAATATTTTACATAATAATGAATTCTAAAGCGAATGTTTTCGTACCAGCTGGTAGTGGAACTCCAGATAAAGATCATTGCTGAACTGCATGGGCTGTTTCCAGATTATTCGATGAAAGGAGAGGGAGATGGAGCCATCATCCAGCAGGAAGTCAAAAAGATACTCATCGGCATGAATTGGTCGATTCACATCACCTAAAGAGAGGGATTCGTAGTAAAGACAGTATGACATACTGGTAAAAAAAAATAAATGTATAGCCTGAATGCACTGTTAGTCGCTTTGGATAAAAGCGTCTGCTAAGTGCATAAATGTAAACGTAATGATATGTGAATTTGTGTTCAAGTGTGCATAAGAGTGACTAGAGATATCTTACCCCCCTTCTTAGTGGCATGGATGGAGAACTCCTTCACTTCTGCTGAATTTATGACGCCCATCTCAGCGCAAAAGTCTTGTAGCACCTCAAATGCGACCTACAGAAAAGCAAAAAAGCACTACATGTAATCAACAGGTTATCTGCATAGAATGAAAATAGAACGAGCGGTCCTCACTTACACTAAAGCTGCGAATCTTGCAGGTAAATTCGATTCCACTAGGCAGCTTTATGGGCAGCCGCCGGGAGTTCCTCCCAGCCTGCGGAGCAGAGAATACAAGTTCACATACCTTCATACCTGCTTTGTTTAGCATCTTTTCTTTCCTCATGTGTCTTCACTTACCAAAATGGCCTCCATCTCTGAATGTGAAGGGATATGTCTGCGTCCTCCGAAACGGAGTGATCGTCTGAGATTCTTTAAACACACACTTGCCAGTTCTGTAAACAATTATTATATTCACATAACCGAATATGCAAACACAAAAAAGCTATTATTGATACAATTAGGTGCAAATAACTTTCTAATCATATAGTATAGCAAAATCCACAAGTGAATACTGAACCTTGAAAAGGGTGGTTGGCATCCTGAATGATGGCCTCCAGGTGGAGGGTGCAATATGGCAGGAGAGTGTTGGAACATGGGAAGAATCCGGTCACCAGATTGAACAAACGCCAGCCACGGGTACAGCTCTCCCTACGAAATCAGCTAATTAAATGCACATTCAAAAATCTAGGGCTGGTAAAGTTTCAGAATTCTTTAATGTGTCCTACCAAGAATTAAAAAAAAAACATTTACTGACCACAATCTTTTGAATGGTAGTGTACTGTACATATAGTATTTACTCACTTCACTGGGTTTTTTGTGGTCTGCTTGATGACCTGACAGTAGATCTCATCTCTGAGGAACTCCTTCTCTTTTCCCAACTAAACCAAAATGAAATTTTGGTCATGAAACAGATGTCAAGATTCTCTCAAAATAAAATTTGCTGTCCATTTGGAGGGAACGCTTACCTGCAAAATGGAGTTAACACAGTCACTCTCTGTCTGATTTTTCTTCATAGGCTGATCCATCATAAACTGCATCAAAACTACAAAGAGACTGCTGGGTAAAATACTTTAAATGGAATGGAATCAGATTCATTCTGATTGGTCAATCTGTGATCAAATATTTTGGGTTAACGACAACTAAATATAATGAACACTTACCAGGCAAACTATTTTAAATAGTCATATTAGTTTTTTAAGGCTTTTTTATTCTTTTAGTTTAAAGTCAAGTCGATGATAAATTCATTTGATTTATTTTGTTAATTTAAATTACATACAGATTAATTTTATTTTTAATTTATGTAATGCATTATGTATTAAGTGGGATAATGTACAGTTATACACTATAAAAAAAGTTGTTGCCTTAAATATTTTAAGTACAATCAACTTAGCTTTATAAGTCATTTTAACTTGAATTACATTAAACTGACTTAAAAACACGAGTTGAATCTTAAGTTCTTATGTTGAATAACTTAATATTGCTTAACTTTTTTAGTAGGTCATTATAGCAAAAAGTAAACCCTTTTACCACTTTTATCACCTTACCAAACTTGACCTCTTTGCTTCTTCCTGGGGTTCTGATTTTATTTTACATGACTGCACAGTATCCCAGTGAACCCACATTTTTTTCAGTTATAATGGGTGAACTTACAGTAAGTCTGTTTTTCAGTACATTTGCTAACATACCCATGAAGTTTTGAGTCCCAAGACGATTGAGATCATTGTCTGAGAAAAGGATCAATGATTCCTGAATAGGATTCTAATAAACGAAAACACAGCAAACAAAAATGATCAAAAAAATATAAAATCCCAGCATGCATTGAGTGAGAGACTAAGAGATGCATACGTACTGGAGTGTGTTCCACCATCTCATTAAAACTTTTGTCTTTGTTTTGTCTGAAAATAAGAAAAATAAATCAATTTCAAGTGGCGTTTGTGGAGTATGATGCAAACCCCTCCGCTTTCCAGAAGATTTCACCTGCTGGAAGCATCTGTGAAGAACTTCCTGGCAAATTCAGTCATGATATACAGCTGATGATCTGATTCAGATCTCACGTTACTGTATACACTGCTGGCCACTGAGCGGGCAACAGGGGTGTTGGACACAACACTATTAGCAGGTATGATGGTCACAGGGCTATTGACAGTCGTGTTGATGACAGGACTATTGGCTGGTACACTGGTGGAGGAGCCAGTGAGTCTCATACTCTTTTTCCGTTCAAGCTGCCGCTCCATGTTGTTGCTGTGGTAGTCTGGTGGGGCACAAGGCTGAGTGACATCCACTGGGAAGAGTCCAGAACGGCCCCCATTGGAACCAAACATCCATCCTGCAAAGATAAAAAAAATAAAATAGCAAATCCCTTTTAGGTTTTATGCTGTATTACTTATTCATACACACATGTGATATTCGATATACAAACATGTCACACTTTAGCTTTTTTTTTTTTTTAAACCATGCACTAAATGTTCTTCCTAAAAATATGTGTCCTGGGAAATAACACTTGTGCCATGTCACTGCTGACAGGCCTAACATCTGTAAACTGCCGAAATTAATCTAATCTTATCTTTAGTGTATTAACAAATTAGAAAGCCAGTTTTAATTGTAATTGACATGTAAACGTTTGGATTAACCAATGTTTTTTTAAATGTTATGATTTTGTAGCTAGAAGCATAGAAATTTCACATATTCATTTTTAAGGTAAAGTTTAAGGAGATCCACAATCTGAAATGGTTTTCTCAAGTTCTCTTCTCACCGTCCTTGAGGCCGTCCATGTTGAGGATTTTGATGACATCGCCTCTGTGAAAGCTCAGCAAGCTCTTGTCATCTGTCACATAGCTTTTCACAGCAATCACATAGTCTGAGTTCTGTAAGATAAGATAAGTAAAGATAAGGTAAGATTCACATTAACTATTTTTTTTTTTTTTTTGAGAATTTTGAAATGAAAACGATGCACAATAATAGTTAATGTCATGGTTAAAGTCAACATGAAACCACAACCCGTTTTACTTGTTAGAGCGGAAGAAAAATAAACGTGGTGGGATTTAATTGTTTCAATAGTGAAAAAAAGGTTTTGCATATCAGGATGGAGGTGGTTGAAGGAGAAGGGTTGAGAAATTGAAAAACAGAGCCAGAGTTGTTTCAGAGACTGAGCAATTTGTGTTTTCCTATGAATAAAATGTACTGCATTAACCATTCCTTATAAGACCATGAAAGTAAACAGGGTCAGGTATGGTGACTTTAAGTGAATAATGAAAGCTACTTATGTTAAGGGTAGTATCACGGCACCGTAATCAGCTCCATGAGGAAGAGATGAATCACAGCAGCGATCTGTGGTGCCTGTCGAGACTGAAGCTCTAACTCTTCACTACTCAAAGAGATCACAACTTTATCAGCCCCTTGTTGCTGAACTGACAACACCTGTGAAAAACTGAACAGTATAAACATATGGTTATATAAACTACAACACTATAGAATATTAGATACAACTGTTCAATTGTTTGGGGTCAATGTTTTTTTTTTTTTTTTAAGAAAATAATACTTTTATTCCACAAGGAATAGATCTTGGCAGCAAAGACATTTGTAATGTTACAAAAATACATTTAAAACTTTCTATTCATCTATTTTTTTAATTCTATTATCTATTGTTATTCTCTTTAAACTTTCTATTTATCAAAGAATCCCGAAAAAAAGGTCAAAATCAAGGTTTCCCAAAAAATATTAACCCTACATTTTAATATTAACAGCTATTTTCATCAGTGCTAATAAAACAAAACTTTCTCTAATTAATTAGCTGATTTGGTGCTGTTTTCTGAAGGATCATGACTAATGGCTACTGAAAATTCAACTTTGCCATTACAGGAATTATTTCATTTTTAAAAGTGTTAAAACAGAAAACAATTATTTAAAATTTTAAAAATATTTTTTTTATAAATTTACAACACTATGTAAATTTGGGCACTCTAGCGGTTAATAAACAGAACTGCATGCATCCCGCGGAAGAACATTCTAACCGGAGCTACTTCTCCAAGTTTAAGTCTATTTTGCTAATTTTGAACAAAGAAAAAGTGACACAGTGTTGCTTTAACACAACATGTGTAGCCTGTACCTGTAGCTGTGCAGTAGTCTGAGGTGTTTAGGGTTTATGCCTGAAGCTCTGGCCACTTTCAGCAGTCTGATTCCTCTGTGTGACACTCCCAGAATCTGAGCATCTCCTCCATTCCCCACCTGTTAAAGCACACATGCAAAAACATTTCAGAGTGCTTAACACATTTCTGTATGCATGTTTATGCGTATTACGTAAGCAAAGCCAAGTATTTCACCTTCACATTAAAGAGACGTGCAAAGTAATTAGACCAGTTGTCTCTTGCTGCCATGACAATTCTTTTCTTCAGGGTGTCATCGAGTGAATTGATACTGGTTCCGATATGGAAGCTTGCTGGTAAGAGAAACACACAGAGACTAGCTGAATTGTCCATAATAGCTTAACTGAATTATTATTAGATAGGTACATTGTAAAAAAACAGCATCCGTCATACCCAAAAGATCTTTCATTTTACGCCTTTCCTCGCGTGTAATCCTCAGACAAGAATCCGAGTAAGTGTCTCGCATGATCTGCGGTTTACAAAAACAGTAGATAATGTGTGGCCCAGAATTTGATGTATACAAACTAACGTAAAATACACTTATTTTGAAACTTTGCATTGTTGATCAAATCTAATGCTATGATTGCTACTGACCTGCTCACAGAGTAAATTAAGAATGTATGGGTGGTTGAATTTTTCCCTGGGATAAAACAGCTGTGTACAAGAAAACACAAATCGATTGAGGATACGTAAGTTAGCCAGAAGCAGCCATGATACCCTTAGTGGGAGTCATGCAAAGTCACATAAAACTCTCTGGACTTCGTTACCTCCTTGCGCAGGAAGAGTTTGCCAGGCATACTGGGGTAGGAAAAGTAAACGCTGGCAGAGAATCTGTGCAACTGGGAGCGAACACTCTCCTCCTCAACCATCTTGTTGAACTGATCTTTAGGAACACATAAAGGTTGAGAAATTAGAAATCATATCACCTTAATGTTTGAAATTCAGAGATTAAAATCTTCACAGCTTTCTTCAAATTTGCATACGTATATCTAACTTTTAAATATACGGAGCCCCGCACATGACATGCAGGAAAAAATATTAGGCTAAATCGTGTGCACGATTTACTAATTCGTTCCCTCAATGTACTAAAACGTGCACACGATTACTATTGCATTCCCTTGATTTACTATTTCGTTCACTCGATTTATAAATTGTGCGCACGATTTTGCAAATCGAGGGAATGCAATAGTAAATCGAGGGAACGCAATAGTGATCGTGTGCACGTTTCAGTACATTGAGGCAACGAATTAGTAAATCGTGCGCACAATTTATTTATTTTTTCTTGCATGTCATGTGCGGGGCTCTGTATAAATAAGGTCATAAGGGTCAGTCATTTGGAAAATCTGGAATCTGAGGGTGCAAACAAATCAAAATATTGAGAAAGTTGTCTAAATGAAGTTCTTAGCAATGCATATTACTAATTAAAAATTAGGTTTTGATATAATTACCGTAGGAAGTGTACAAATATCTTCCTGGAACATGATCTTTATATCCTAATGATTTTTGGCATAAAAGAAAAATCTATCATTTTGACCCAGATTTTGGCTATTGCTACAAATATACCCCAGCAACTTAAGACTGGTTTTGTGGTCCAGGGTCACATATGCATACCCAAGTGTTACAAATTATAGTTTTTATGATCCATCTATCCAAATATCCCCAAGACTACACATTTGCTTAAAAAATGTTTTTTATAATAATAAATATTTTAGTTTTTTGATTTCTTAATTGTTATGCATATCTTATTTAAAACATAAAAACAGATAAAATGCTATTAGTTTCAAATACATCATACTGTATTTCTATGTAAAAACCTTAATACAATTAATAATAAAAACAAAATTAAGATTTTAATTGCAGAAAGGAAAAATTTGTGAATAAGTTAATAAATAATAATCATAATAAATGACTAGTTTTTCAACATCTAGAGTATTTTAATTACAGGAAGAAAAAAATTAAACACCTTTATTTCTTATTAATTTTTTACAATTTCTAAATAAATTGCCAGCTGGAATATTTTAAATAGAGAACGACTATTGTCAGTTTTTCATTTTAATGCATAATACCTGGCAATATGATAAAAATGATAACATCCGCTGAAACCTAAAAAGTAGCAAATTATTTCATTTCATCTCATGTTCAGTTAATTGTGCTAATTATGATTAAAGAAAATTAACTAACATGATTTCAGTTATACTTGATGTACTATGTGTACTGCAATTATGTTAGAAACGACCCCTATATATAAGATGTGAATCACTTACTAGGAACAGGAGGAGGCATTGCTGGTGGGTCGGGGATGTTGGGAGGTGGAGGAAGGATGGGCTCACGAGCTCGAGGCAAAGCATGTGTACGCTGCGAGCCGAAGAGATCAGCTAGTGAACGCTGCTTCTGCCTCATATCGTTAGAGATCTCACGAGGGCCATGGGACTCAGGCGGCTGAGGGGGTGAAGGAGGCTTCTGTTCCCACTGTTTCTGCAGCACAAAAAAGATTTATGGTGAACGTCTGCATCCTTGACTTCGAGCTCAAAAAGTCTAAAACACTAGATTATGGCATGTCACTCGGGTCTGTATCATCTACCTTCTGGTTAGAGACAGGTCCCTGAGATTTGAGAATGGCCAGTGCCTCTTCTTTGGGGTCATTTTTCTTTACAAAATGCTTGGCCGGAACCCTGTGAAGATCAAAGTCCTCATTATTCCTCCATTTACAGTCTGGGAATCACTCCAAGTGAAAAGGTCAAAGCAACAAAATATTATGCAAGTGATCAGTAACAGCAGAGTTTGCATTAAGTCAATATGAATCTCAATTAACAACCCATTTTAATTCTGTAGTGACACAGGACTTGGGAATGGAATGGATCATGAAAAGTGGTATCTAGGTGGAGCAAGCTATTGCTTTACAACAATTCATGTCAATTCTTGGCCCACCTGACAGGCTCGAAGGCTTTAGGCTCTGGAGAGGGCCGGCTCTGGTACCGCTTGATGATCTCTCTAATGTTACTAGTAGGTTCTGGTTTAGGAGATGTGGGTTCTGGAGATTCTGGTTCAGGTGTTCGGATGTTAGGAGGTTCTGGGAGTGGTTTTACTGGATGAAGAAGGGTTTATACATTTTAAGACACATTATAATCTTAGAAGACTAAAGAAGACATTAGTATGAAGACCACAATGAAAAACGGTCTTGTGACAAACATCTGACCTTTAGTCTTTACTGGTGGAGGTGATTTGGGTTGGGTCACCTCCGGCGGAGAGGCATATATCAGTGGCTTAGCAACCTTTGGCGCAGACTTCGGGCGTACTTCTGATGTTCCTGAGATGCATAAAGATAGTGAAAATCTGATCTTTCATGCAGTTTTATTTTAGCCAGTTTAAGGATTCTGATTAGACAGTGTGTACTCACCGATCTTTTGAAAAAAATTCCTCTTATCCTGAAAGGAGCCTTGATCTTCTGGGGCCCTGAGATCCACCTCTGCCTCATGCTGTACCTTAAAGAACAAATTAAGTCATTGCAAAAAATCTGCAGTGTAAACATACGGTTGAAGAAAACACAGGCACTGATCAGTTTCTGTACCTCTGGATTGCGGGGCTTTGGGAGGGTCTCTGGGGCTTTTTTGGGGGCCTGAGGAACGGTTCTTTTTTCCTGGGGCCGGCTTCGGGGTTTGGGTGAGGGTGAGCGTGAAGGTGAACGTGCACGTGGAGGAGAGCGCCGCCGCTGACGTGGTGACTGTCTCTTTGACTCTCTCTCACGTTTCCGCATCTCTTCCTGCTGCTGCTTCTGGGACAGTGTCATCGCCTGCATTGTCATCTGCTGAGCCTATAGTGAAAAATAGATTTATGTCTCTACTTTATGTTGAATGAACTCATGTTACAAATGTAAGAACATAATGTTATACCAGAAGCAGAGCCTGTTGATTGATAAAGTCCTGCTGCTGAGAACCCAGCAGCTGCTGTGAGTTGACAGCCGGAGTTGCAGCATGCATGGCTTGTGGCATGGCAGTTGGCATCATCATAGCTACGTCCAAAACAAGCAGTAGGAAGAGGGTCAGAATTTAACAGTTTATGTTATCAGAGAAGCACAACATCAGCAGGATGCTTACGTTGCATGGGTTGCATCATGGGCATAGTAGGCATCATGCTTGGCATCATTGGTGTGGCAGCATAGCCAGCCATGGCGGGATTCATTGGCATTCCTAAATGATATGGGGAGTTTGCAAAATAAATTCAAATGTCAGGTCCAAAATAAATGTCAGGTCTTGCTGGTCTTGTTTTAAATATTAAAATTAAAATAAATAAAACAATAATTAATGTTAAAATTAGATGTTAAATTAAAAATAAATTATATTAACTAAAAATGCAAACTAAATTATATTATATATATTCATTCATATATTTATTTTTAATTTCAATTGTTCTACTGTTCTATTAAAAATAGCTTGCGATGTTCCTCATTTGTAAATTGCTTTTGATAAACAAGTCTAAATAGATAAATACAATAAATATTCTGTAAATAAAGTGTTTAAATTCAGCAATCTTATTTGTAACAAAGAAATTGGATAATTATTATATTGGCTTCACTGCTCTCTAAATATCTGGAGCACGATCGATCGATCACTACACACTAATTAAACAGACACAAACTGTACCTGCTCCGGTGTACATGCCGGGCATCATACCTCCGCCTCCCCTCATTCTGCGATTCAGCATGGCCATCCGTTCAAAGTCCTATCAATAAAAAAGTAATAAAAATGCAGATAGTACGACCTCAGGCCAGCCCTCAGAGATAAAAGGCAATGCAAGTAGATCTCAGAGTTAATAAGTGCCAAAGCTATGTAATCTTTGCTGGCTTAATAAATGTTAACAACATATCCGTGTAGCCTAGTGATGTTGAGACATGTTGAGCTGTGTTGCTCTTGCATGTGACATGAGTTTGAGTCATGACTCCTGTTCCATCTCTACAAATGTAAAACAATATATAAAATATAAAAAATGTAAAATATATATAAATGTTAAAGAAAGGCAACATAAGCACACTTATAATTTACTAAAATCTACAGATTTTTATTTGCTCTAAACAGATATGTTGCTGTAAAATAATGACTATAAACTGTACAATAATGTTTATATATTTGAACTGGATGATACTGACCGGAGGACCCTGATCAAACACAGAATCAAAGAGGTCATCAACATAAGCATCCATTTGTCGACCTCGAGATCCTGAAAGAAAGATTGTTTCAGGAGTGTCCTTTATAAAGTCAGAGTGAAACAGTCATTTTATTTACTCTACAGGGAGAGTCGCTTCCCAGCCCTCATACTTTAGCTTTCATTTACTGTGATTTCTTTTATCGTCCCTCTGCAAATCTATGCAACAGATCATGACTCAGAATTTACTGTCTGTTTCCTATGATTGGACACTCACCCTGGGATGTGGAAGAGGGTTCATAGGTGTCCCATGGGGACGCTTCAAAGGAGGGGAAACCAGGGGCTTGCATAGAGGGAGCAGGTGGTATGAAGTCATCCAGGTCGGTGGTTGCCATACTGAAAAAAAGACATAATGGATTAAAAAGCAGTTATTTCGCAGTTTCCTTTTGAATGACCTTTCAGCACTGAGCTCTATAGAGGCGTACCTGTCGCCTGTGTTGCTAAAGAAGTAATCGGTTTGAGCAGGTGGGTGTCCCAGAGGCACATCAGCCTCCACTCCAGCCAAGAGATCCATTACAAAATCACAGCCAGCCAGGTCGGCCCAGCCCTCCCCAGCCAGCAAAGACACAGACCAGCCCCGTGTAGCTTCTTTCAGACCCCTGAGAGAGAAAAATATGACATTAAGAAGTATTGGTGAATCTCACAAAAATAACTAGATAGAACTAAACAACTAAATGAATTACATATGAAATAATTCTGTTGTATATGCTGCATATTATATTGCAATTTTAAAATAAAATCAATTACTATTTAATATTACACTTAATTTAAATGTATAATAGTTAAACTGATTTAAATTACAATTTGCCAAATAATTATTTAGTATATAATTACGTGTAATTTTATAGTATTCATTGAACATATTATAATTGAATGAACTTAATTATTGAACATCTTACTAACCCCAAAATTTTAAACCCCAAATATGTCTACAAAATAACCTAGAAAGCTAGAATGAAGCTTTTTTTTAAAAGCTTTTAATGCGTTTAATGCTATTTTAAATAAATAAATAAATACATACACATATCATATCATTTTGTTGCATTATGGAATTGAAAAAAAACTTGCCCAGTTTTCATGAACAAGATTTTTTTTTTTTTTTGGCAAGATTCATCCACAAAAGCAGACATATCTACCTACCTGTAGCTAAGAAGCCAAGAGGCCAATTGTTCTCCTGTGGTCCAAGACTCCGCCTCCACAGTTAACCTTTCCTCTGAAAAATAAAAACAGTCAACATCAAATAAACACCATACTTTAATAAAACATTTATACTCCAACATATTAATAATAATCAATTCTCTTGGAATGAACAGTGAAACTGGGAATCCAATATTTTTTGCTGAGAATCAGCTCAGTTTTCTAAGAAAGCTACAGCCCTCACCATTGAAAGTATTAACCTCCACCACCATCTTTCCTTTCCTCTGATTGGCTGTCCACTCGAGTTGACTCGGAGGGTGCCGTCTGCAGGCCGGGGAGGGGAGCTGGAAGGATGTGAGGAGCTTGTGCTGGCACAGAGAGCGATACTCCCCTGGACCTTGGTCGGACACATACCTGACAATCATAATAAATATTATTTTTATTTCTGAAGATAACCAATAGCTCTACAGAAACACTAACTCCTATCTGGCCTTATTTATCTATTGATCAAAAGTCAATTTGACAATCTGTATAGTTTACTTAGGAAATTTAAAACTGAATAATCGACCAATTGCAAAGTTATATCAGTCTGCTCTCTTCCTGTTCTAAAGCCCCCTCTTTTGGGTTTGTGATAAAGACCTACTTGAGCAGGGGTTTCTCCAAGGCAGGAGAGGGTGTAAAGGCACTCAGACAGCAGGCCAGGAGCAACCAGCCCCGCAGGTCACTCTCTTCATTATCCCCGTCCCAAGTGTGGTACACCAGTTGTGCTAGAATCTCATCTCTGATGCTGGGCCGTAATTGGCTCTTCTCCACAATATAGTTCCCTAACATCTGCTCTTGCCATCCTGTCAGATCAGAGTCACCTGTGAAACGCAGGATCTAAAGGAGAACATAGATGAGGAAGGATTCATTCAAAATCCAAGATTTCATACCCAACATTTCAGTAAAGCTTTATTTCGAATTTCTGAGGTTCTGTACTGACCAGTTTGTAGATTTCTAGAGCTGTACGGGCATCGTCAGGATCCAGAGACGTCAGAGGCTTCTGAAGCGGATAACTTTGCGGCTGGCACCATCCGTCCTAATGGAAAGGAAAACAGATAACTGCATTAAAAAAATGGAAGCTATTGATTCACAGGTATGGAAATTGCTCGTGAAGCGAAAGAGCCCAAAACTAGGTCGGATGTTTTTTAAGTTCTACCTTCAGGACTTTGTCGGCATATTGGGAGAAAGGGTGTCTGTCAATGTCTTGGGGCAATGAGAGGTTGTGTTCTGCTTTGATCTGTGGCAGAGCTACTTCTGTTACTCCTGATCCTTGAGGACGTCCTGAGTCAACAATGTAAATGTGAATACAAATATGAGCACGGTTTTTCCCCAAAGCAATATAATTACAATATAATTAATTTGAGTGTGAACAATGTCAATCATTCTTAAACTGAATACTTTTATTCAGCAAAGATGCATTAAAGTAATCAAAATTGACAGTTACAAAAGATGCTTATATCCATCAAAGAATCCAGAGTTATTTTAAACTGTAATAACATTTCACAATATTCCTCTTTTTAATGTATTTTTGATTAAATAAAAGCAGCTTTGGTGAGTATTAAAGAGTTTTTATTTTTAAATGTAGAGTTTTGTCAAATTTTAACAAAATCAGCTGCTGGTTAATAAAAAAAAAAGTAAGGAAACACCTTTGAGGATCTTGAATTCAGCTGAAAAGTTTCACATGGTCAAACCATTGAAAAAATAGCAAAAATAACAGGTTGCTTTAATAAACATCTTTAATCAAAGTTACTTTGATGACAAAAAAAAACCTCACAATTGACTTTTAGGCACTTTTACAAATAAAGATGGAAACCCTTTTATAGTACTTTCATTCAAGTGTGTTTGATCTAGTACTTAGACTTTTAATTGAGTAAAATGACACAGTACTTCAGTCTTTAATCTCAGTACTTTTAACTGGTTCTGAAGCATCAAGGATCTCACCTGCTGCACTGCGTAATCGAGCCGACAGGTCTGCCGGGATCTCCAACATTCCCACATCCTTCAGGTAAAATATAGTATTTCATTCTTTTGTGTTGTTCAAAATTAACTTTTTTCACTCTGAAGTGACCAGTTAAATTATGTCCAAGTCCATAAAAGTCAGATGCTCAGAGACCTTGAGCACACAAGTCAAAAAACAAAAGAAAATAAAAAAAATTGTAAAAAAATATGAGGTCTCACCATCTCTGAAGAGGAAAATGTCGGTTTTGCTGCTTCCTTCACTCTTGATCTACCAGTATGTTCCTGATCAAATCAAAACACAATCAAAAACACAATCTAACATTAAAAAAGTTTGATATTAAGCCACTCTCTGGACATTTGCATATTACAGTGTTTCATTCCTTCTTGACATTTATTTTGTAAAGCTATTCCACTCATTTATTCTATTACCTGTCCACAACATAGTATGCAAAGGTAAACAGGACTATTCTTAGCAGCTGGCCTTCTTTTATATCCTAGAAAGACCCTCCCTTGACTCGCTCCTCCCCACACAAAAGAATTACATGAAATATGAGACACCAAACCCATTTTTTATCTTATCATTTAGTATTATCATTGTGTTTGATTAGCCTTTTCTGTTTTGTGTATCACTGTTGCCAGAAAACAGTGTGCGGAAAATAAACCCATTGATTTTTACATACTGTAGAAACAAATCTGAGAGTATCCTGGAGTGTTGATTTTTTGTCTGTCCCAGTGAATTATTTTTATATTAAACAAGTTAACTTTTATTGGACAAGCAAAAATACTATCATACAAAATATACACGAAGCTGCTAAACCCACTGAATGAGGATCACGTCACAAACCAGTCTTACCACAAATGCATAACAAAAGTGATTTGACAGTCGAGTGCATCACAGCTGAGGAGGACATAGTCCAAACTGTATAAAACAATGAGGGGTAAGAAGGAAACAGAACTGAAAGCAGCAGGTTACATAACATAGTGGATCATTTAAAAAGAACTCACTACCAGTCAAAGGTTTGGATTGATTAAGTTTCTGATGAACATATTTTTGTTCATAGATATAAACTGAATTTGTTTATTTTTATGCATATTCTTTTTAATAGACCTGACAGACAAATCTCAGAACAGAGTGCCATGAACAAGCTTTAATGCAAGAACAGCTCAAATTTCATAGTCATTATATAGATGGAAACCGATCAAACAAAAAAGAAAAAAAACCCATTTAAAAGCTTTTTCCAGCATATCGCATTATACAAATCTTTAAGTCTTAAACTGATATGTGATAAGATCTCTTTCTTATTTTCCACCCTAAATTCTCTCTGTATCATTAATCTGTCTGTTTGCTATTAGCATGTGTAATATGGATAAATATTAAACACTACCTACCTAAGATGATATTAAAACAAACGTAGCCGTCCTCATGTAAAGTACTCCAAACACAAGAGAAGTGGAGTTTAGGTGGGTCTTTGCAGGAATGAGAGAGTAAGTGAGGAATAAAGAGAGAATCTAGGATCAAAGATGAAAGGGCAGGCAGGCATTCTTATGTGTGTACACACTCTTAAACAGCCCGTGACGCACTAGAGACCAAACACGCCACATGAATCAGAGAATAAACATAACTGTATTCAAATTAATTTTTATTAAATTAATTAATTTTTCAATGCAAGTTTTGCATTGTGTAAAATGTAAAAAAAAGAAAGAAAGAATGAAAACCACCATGCTTTTTATTTAATTTGAATAAAAAGTATTACAGCATTACTCATCGAGGATGAGTAATAGGAAACTATGGGTGCCATTTTAAGAGCAATAGATTGAATTTCACAATCTCATAAATTCACTCAGCACACAAACGGTCCAAAGTCCTTCCAAAGAGTAAAATATATTATAAGACTCGTGAAACATGATCAAGTTACATGTAATGTAAGGAAACAGTAATCAATATTCAGTGGCTCGTATGACTATCTTGAAAATGTATTTGACTGTCATTGCATTGGATAAAATATAAAACCAGTTGGCAAGAATTAATATAATGATTACTATAACAATCCATTATTTAGAATAAGAGGAGTGAGGCTGGAATTGATTGCTTCCTATTAGCTTCCACATATTAATAATGTGGCCGTAGTTACCTAGCAATAGACCATATAGGTAAACAGTTAATAAAGTGAAGTGTGTAAATTTATATATATGCAAATTAAGCCAAGAAGAAGCTACAGGCACACAGGGAAAAGGATTGAAAGAGCTAGAGATAAGGGGATAGATAAAGCTCTCACCGTCCAATGATGTTTTTTGATGGTGTCTCTCTGGTGATCATCATAGCTGCCCAGAAGTTAGTGAAGGATTGCTTTCATTTCTTGTAGTACTTTCTGTAACAGAAAGAGCGCGCCACTGCTTCACATTCAGAATTCGATTCGCTTCTGTATTTATCATGCTCTCAAGGTTTATCAAATATGAAACCGTTGCACATACCGAGTCTGGTGGCCCCTGATGTGGGACTGAAAGAAACAGAAGTTTCTTCAGTAGATGAAGCTGTGAATGTTCCTCTGGATGGTGACTGCTGCCAATGTTTGGGTGCTACTCCATTTTTCCTCTACTCGCTGATACAGACTCTCCAACACCTGTGTGTGTTCACATTAAAGGAAATCATAAGAGGGTGGGATCTTTAGTGTTATTGTAGTAAATGAATGTGTCAAAATAACCCAGGCTGTGGTAAAGAGTTATGTTACTGTATTTTAGTACAGTACTCTGCTCCTATAGTCTCCAGTAGAGTCACTACTTGCTCTTTACAAGACTGGTGTGCAGGTCTCTGGGCCAATAATACACCATGTCTGAAATTAGAAAAAAAAAATTCTAGAAAAATGTGGTTACAATTAATTTCTAAAGATGGTGGAGATTTTATGATGTACCTTTACACGGGGTTCACACACAATTTGACCAATATAATTTTTATGATTTTTATAATGTGTGTGTGTGCGTATATATATATATATATATATATATATATATATATATATATATATATATATATATATATATATATATATATTTATTTATTTATATATATACATACATTTCTCCACACACATTTTGACCAATGGAATGATTTTTTGTGTATGTGCATAAATAAATAATAATTCTAAAATATGAATAAGAATTAATACCAAAAATATAAAAAATATTTTCAGGCATGGAATAAATATAATTATAAACACACATGCAAAGACACTCGCACACACACACTCGCACACTCGCACACACACACACACACACACACACACACACACTCGCACGCACACACGCACACACACGCACACACACGCACACACACACACACACACACACACTTATGAAACAATGTATGATTTTTATACCTCTAATAATGTATTCGAATGTTTCTGATGTAGTGTTTTACTTCTCCATTAACAGAGCGAAAGGAACGCGAATAGGAAATCCTTCTTTTCTTATGTGAATGGTCTTCAGTATCCCTCCATGCCTAAGCTGTGTGGTTATGTATTCTACATCAAATATACCTGGAAGAACACCAAAGTGAGGTCCACCAATAAATTTTTGCTTGCTTACTCTAAAAATTATTGTACACAACCAGAGAGACTATGTCACGCTGTCTGGTCTCTGTTTCCCTGAGTCTCCACTAGTGGTCTCATTTCCCCATAGGCACTTCACCGTAGGCACTACAATTCCCACATAGCCTTGTCCCTTCATCACAGTAATTGCACTCCTGTTAATTGCACTCAGGTGTCTTCACTTGATAGTCATTACCCTCCCTATATTAACCGGTCTTTTTCTGTTTGTCTTCATGGAGTCCTTTAATTCCGTCACCCAGTTTCCTCGCCTTCCGAGTTTCCTGTTCCTGTTCCTGTTCCTTCCCTGTTTGTTTATTGTTGGATGGATTTATGGTTTTGACCCCTGCTTGTTGGATTCTGATTTGGATTACCCATTAAATACCACACTGCATTTGGATCTCTCGTCTCCTGTGTTTCTCTGGGTTCCGATCGTAACAGACTAGATGTAAATTACATATAGTGTCAGCTGAAATGACCTTAACATAGTTTGGCTTAAAGCATCGTATAAATGTAGTAAAAAAAAAAAAAAGAAAAACGGAATTAAGTTCTCTATACATATTTTCACATTTGCCTACTATATACGCCAAATGGCAATACTAAATGCCCTGTGTATAAAAAACAAAGCAGTCAATTTATACAAAATATAACAGAATAAAAAAGCATGACATTTGTTGACCTCTCCAAACAAGTGGCGAGCTCTATAAGTGACTGCTGGAAATGAGCTGGTTCTGGTAAACCCCTGCTCTTCCTAGCTCTTTCTGTTGGATGGAACGCTCTTGAACCTTCAAACTCCAATTACTTACAGGTATATGTTACCGAACTCTTTTGTTTTGCCTGGGTGTGTTGACAGTCTCATGAATATATAATAGTGGACACATTATTGTGTCACAAATCACTGAGGACAGTCTGAAGTGAGCTTCCATGAACATGAGATTAATTTACCTGTAAATGACAGCAGGCAAAAAGCTATAATACTTCTGGGCGAAACTGGTCATGATTTTTATTTAGAAAGTTAGGCACCTTGCAAGGAATAAAAAAGTAATTTTAGCCTAATGTTTGCCAAAAAAAGTATTTTAGCCATGGAAATCTAAAGATTATTGGGGAAGCTCTTCGAACAATTATCTTTCATGATTAAAATGTTTTGTGAACGCTCAGAACAGGCTTGCCTGGTACATGACAGCGCCTGCATAGTGATATATTGTGAACACTGGCAGAGGAATTTTGGGCTTGGAGTACTAGGGACTGTTGCCATGGTGATAGTGACATTTCTGCAAGAACGTGCGGTCTGTAGCCTGGGACAAAAAAGAAGGAAAGTGCCAAATAAAAGATAAATGCAAAAAAAAGGCAGCCCATAAATCCATTGTAGTATAATTTGCATTTGAATTAACACTATTTTGGTGGAAATTCAAGTTTTATTATTATATTTAAACATCACATTAAAGTAGAAGAAAACTTCCAAATCCATAACTGAGCTGTAGTTTAATATTATTCAAAAGAATGAATAATAATCTTTCACTCAGTGTCTGGTTTAAAGCTGAAATGGGAAGTTACTTGAGGAAGGCCAGGATGCGAAGGATCCCACACGGCCGTGCTGACATGAGATCCAGGATCCCACAAGATCTGCTCTGCACTGTATTCCTCCTAACAATAACACATACAGCCAGCCAGCCACTAGTCCCTAGTCCCCTAAAGTATTAATTATATCCAGAGCAAAAAACTAATCTGAGAAGCCACGTTTATGGTATGGTATCTTAAGAATTACGATTGCTGGTCCCATTGGAATTGGTAGATTAAATTAAAACGTGTTCCTGTCAAATCCAAATGGTAAAGAGTCTCCTCAAGGTATTAATATTTTCACAATTGGCCTCTAAACTAGGTAAAATGTGGGAATGTATTGTCAATATGATGGCTGAGGACACACACTGACCTGCTTTTGGGCCACTAGGGCTTTGTTCACAAATTGTTGCAGCTGCTCATCAGAAAGTTTATGCACAGCTGCTCGAAACTGTTCACACTCAGGTCCTGTAATGCACATTTGTTCAGTTCTTTCCCACAGACTTGCTATATTTAAAGAGGCTAAACAAGTGGGAATTCACTGACACTTTGCGCATATATATATATACAGTAAATAATTCATCTGTAAATGTAAAAAGACAATCAACAAGAATTTTTACAGTAAAACTGTCACTTTAAGGTCAGAATGATGGACAGGATACCTCAAAGCCGTACATATCTACAATTCCACTGGTGCTGTCCATCTCTGTGGGAATCAATCACTCACAGATGACTTCAACAATCCAGTCAAACAGCACAGAGTACAGCATCGTGGCAATGGCATCTCTAAATCAGGAGCAATTTGTCAGTATTCATCAGCTATATTACGGGTTAATGTATGATATACATTATAGAATCTAATAATTTCAATTACGTTTTATTGTCTTGGAGATCTAACCAGGATTCAATGGCGCTTTCCACAGAGAGAGGGCAGTAGATCCTGTCATAAACTTTCCTGTGAAAACAAATTACTTCTGTAACTTTAAAGTAATATTCCGGGTTGATAACATATTGTTGCACAAATGTAAAATTTACAAAAGCAGCGTTGAAAAATGTACAATTTAAAATAACTGTTTTCTATTTTAATATATTTCGAAATTGTCCAGGCATCCACACCTCACAGGAGCTGAAGCAAATGTTGCCCAGCTGCAGGATCGACGACAGAATGGCCCAAATGGTTGCAAGTTGATCTGCATGTAAACCAATGGTCTCCAAGCGGTAGGCGTGATTTTGCCAAGTAGCCTACGATATGTTCCTGGATCAACATCTTTTGATGATCCTGGATGATGAGCGTGATTTCGCCAAGTACAACATGTTCCTGGATCAACATCCTTGTTGATCCTGGAACAACATTCCAATCAACCAATCAAAATTCAGATATAACTTTTCAGAAAATATCTGTTTTAGGCTTAAAATCAGGGTTAGGTACTTCTACACTCTTGTTAATCAGCTATCATTTCCCACTGATTTTAGGAATAAATTATGGGTAGGGTTAGGTTTAGGGGTAGGGATTGGGTTAGATTTATATTTTTAATAATAATGTTGATCCAGGATGCTCCAAGCAGTGGACCAAAAGCAGGAATGTTTTCACCTTATATAATAGTTATGTATATAGGAGTTCTCCAACTGTCCTCCATGTGAAAGGATGGATCTCAAGAAAAAAAAACTAATAGCCCCTTGCCAAACACTGCTTGAATTCTCATAAGTGAAAGTACTCACGGTGGATTATTGTGCTTCTCTTTATCCTTGTACTGCTGTCTTAGATCCCCAGTGTTGATGCTGAGAGACTTGATGGACAGGAGCATATCGCCAACATACGTCTGTTGGTTTTAAAAATTTTTTTTAATAAAGTTAAAAAGACAACTGAATGTGAAAGAGAAGATCACACTTGATGTCTGGAAAAATCTCGATGAAACCGCTTCTTTAAGTTCAGCAGAATAGAAATCTCACACACCTCTCTGAAATAAGATGCATACTTATGTTAAAGGTTTCATGTTTTATAACAATTCAGACAAACTCAGCATGCTAGCTGATGTGCCAACTAATGTTTTGCTCATATAATTCACTTTTTACTATAGTGTGGCTTTGACAGTCTACACAAGGAAGTATACATCAGGCGACTGCTTCGATGACTCACTCCAGCTGTGCTAAATCTTCCACCTCATCCACCTCCACAGCTTGGCTGCTTCCTGGCATCATTACCTGAGACACAAAGTAAAGAAAAGTAGAGGAGAGCAGCTGTCACGGATTAAACAAAAAGCATTGTAGATGTCAATAAGGTAACTTGCATAACTGCAAAAGAGTTCAACAGCAATTGTGTAAATTATTTTTGCATATGTCATACCTGTGTGCTGTTAAGTCCCTCCACTAGCATATTTTGGATTGGATCTTCAGATTCCCATGGACATCTGTCATTATGGTCTGCATCTTCCTCATAAGAAAGTTGCATCACTCCATTCCTACATGTCTCAGATTCTGCTGAAATCTGAATTCATATGATTCCCCGCCACTTCTTTGCACTGTCCCATACTTACCATTAAGCAAAGGTTTAGATATAGACAACTTGGTGATGTTTACTTGCAATTCCCCAAGTTTTCCCTTGGCGGCTTGCAGTATACTTGTACCTTCTGTGATTCCTGATATCTGCTTTAACCTCAGGTTGCCCCCTAAATCACTTGAGAGTTTGGACTGCCATTCTTATCACTTTTACTCTCCTGAGTGTTTTTCTTTAGTAAGCTATGGTCTGGTTTGACTGGAAGAACCAGACGAACACCAGGCATTGGTGGTTGATGCTCTGATGTGCCTACTTTACCTGTGCTCAGGGGCGTCGGACTGGGGGTAAAACCAGTACTGATTACCAGGGCCCCCAAGGAAAAGAGGGCCCTTGAAAAGTCTGGAATATATATTTTTAGAGGTGGCGGGGGGGTGGGGGGTATCTAGGGCCTGGGATCTTGTGCAGCGCCCCTGCCTGTGCTGGTGCTAGTAGACGGAACGGTGGCTTCATTAGCCTTGCCAATTTTCTTCATCCTTGGTAACACAAATGCCTATTTACCATCTCCTGAGTTGGCCTTTTCCTCTACGTATTGTGGAGGGTAACAAGGTTCATCAGAAGAGTCAGTCTGGGGATCAGCAGTAGTGTCCTCATTGGTCTTGGAATCCTTTTAGGCTGATATTTTATTGTTTGATTTTCCACCATTTGCCATTTTCATAACTATCTTGTGTCGGGTAAGTCTCTTCTTGGAGTTGGTGCTGCTGCTATTCCTCTTCTTGACTACCAAAAGAGGGAGCCATTTTGAGATCCCAATCTCTTGGGTGACCGCAGATAATTTTCTTAGAACGTGGAAGCCCTTTGGCATTTTCATTTGAATCCATCCTGAGACGGGCCGCAATGTCGTCATGCCTCTTTTCCGGTACAATAAACACTTGGTTGACTTTTAGGGCATCTCTTCTTCAGGCTCATGCTCAACTGCGTCCACCACTATTTTCTCACATGAATCATGATTTGGCTCTTCAACAGCATCTTTGCTGTATTTGGAGGTTGCTCTTTGGCGTTTTTGCTTTTATCATTCTTTCCTTTGCCTTTCATTGAAACAGCATACGAGACTGTCTGTTCAGAAGACACATATTCACTTCTTTTGAGGGCACAGAATCATCTTTAGGCTCCTCTCCTCTAGAAAGCCCCTTATTTTGTAGTATCTTTGATTTTTACATCTTTTTCGGCCTCTGGAGGTGAACTGTCAGGTTTAGCGGTCTTGGTTTCTTTGACAAACGGGCTGTCTCTCCCTACATTTACATTTCATTTAGTCATTTAGCAGACACTTTTATCCAAAGCGACTTACAAATGAGGACAATGGAAGCAATCAAAAACAACAAAAGAGCAATGATATATAAGTGCTATAATAAGTCTCAGTTAGCTTAAACACAGTACATGTAGTAAGGGCTTATAAATAATCTAATAAATGAAAAGAAAGCAGATAGAATATAAAAAGAATAGAGTAAATTAGTGTTAGAGGTCTTTTATACACACACACACACACACATATATATATATATATGTGTATATATATATATATATATATATATATATATATATATATGTAATCAATGAAAAGAAAGTAGAATACAAAAAGATTAGAAAGGTAGTTAGATTTTTTTTAAAGAATAGAATTAGAATAGTGAGTGTTAAAGTTAGAGGGTCAAATAAAGATGGAAGAGATGTGTTTTAAGCCGATTCTTGAAGATGGCTAAGGACTCAGCTGTCCGGATAGAGTTGGGCAGGTCATTCCACCAGGAGGGAACATTTAATTTAAAAGTCCGTAAAAGTGTTTTTGTGCTTCTTTGGGATGGCACAATTAAGCGTCGTTCACTTGCTGAACGCAAGCTTCTAGAGGGCACATAAGTCTGAAGTAACAAATTTAGGTAAATGGGTGCAGAGCCAGTGGTAGTTTTGTAGGCAAACATCAATGCCTTGAATTTTATGCGAGCAGCTATTGGAAGCCAGTGCAAATTGATAAACAGAGGTGTGACGTGTATTCTTTTCGGCTCATTAAAAATTAATCTTGCTGCCATGTTCACTGCAAAGGTGACAAAAGGTATTCATACAAGAGAGAGCAGGAGACACTGACAGATGCTCACATGCTTACAAAGAAATTCCAGAAGACATTCCTTCCAAAACTTTTCAAAAAAGTCTGTTATAGTTTTCTTTTTTGATCATAAAAATGTCTATATTAGAATGCCGGATTAAAACACAAACAAACACGCACAAAACTTTTTAATAACACTAGACAGTCAATAACCTATGTCAGGATGAAACCAAATACTGAAAGTTTTATATTAAAAACAGAAAGTACATCTGTATGGATAAAGTGCAAGGTCATTTATAATTTTAAATATTTTTTTTTTAATGAAGTAAAATGGCTAAAAAGTGATTTTTTTTTTCAAATATGTTTTTTTAATAAAAAAATAAATTACAGTCCAGTACAGTTGCCCTGTCCTTAAACCAATTTGCTACTAATATTGCTGCCCATCATAGAGAGTTATATACGCAAGTATTATCTGACAGTTGTTTTTAATTTCAAAGATAGACCATGCTCTTACAAGACTTCTATTTATTTATTTGTATTAATTTTTAATTCTCTTGCTTGTGCTGTGTGACACAATGGTGTAAACGCCTATTTCCCAGAATTTTTTAAGAGATGGTGTGCAATATCAGGCAAACATTTGAGCTACTGCAAATAGGGAATAAAGCATCTCTCAATAATAGATGATCAAAACACTTGGCTGAGTCTGTATGACAACTGATCTGACCAAAGAGAGATTTCTTTTCAAATATTTTCAAAGGCTACAACACTCCTATAAGTAGTCATAAATTGACTAGACAGACGTACAGTTATGAGTCATGTCATGAATCCTGTTCTCATGTTAATTCGATCACTCTTTTGAAAAAAATATTACTTCAATTAGGCACTGAACAAATTTAGTATTGAATGCATGTGAACATAAAGTAACTTAATCACTACTTGATATAATTTACCTTTTTTTAAAATTTATAGACTTATTCAAATGTATATCTTGTTTATAGTTTACAATTATTGCCCAATACGTCATGCTAAGCAATTAAATACACATTTCAAACTTATGCAATCACAAACATAAAACAAAGACAGCATAACTGGGCTATTATTGTAATGCATACGCTGCACATTACATTCTCATTTCATTCATACCATTACTTTTTATAAGATTCACATAATTTTTTTTTTTATATATATATATATATATATATACACCTTCAAAGAGCTACAAAATTGCACACCATCTAAGAACATCTCAAAATTCCCTAAACTGAAACAGAATGAGAATACGCTTAAAAAATGAAGAAAAGGATGGTTTGTGCGAAAAAGTTTTACTGAAGAGTGTAGTGTGGAGTTACAAAGTATAATAATTAGTGTTCTCATACATAATCATGTATGATTCTACAAAAATATATTCTAGACCCACCCCCAAAGAAAACGCTAAAAGCATTTCAGGAGACAGTACCAAAATATTTCCTTGGATCAGAAAATACAGCCCTCCGTAAAAGGAACCCAGCATTCAAAACGGGTATGAATTTTCATATACACATATATTAAAACATTTGACTACAATATTTTAAAATTACATTCCTAAATTACATCATTCATTATTGGCATAACAGAAATGCTTTACATTAAAAAAACAAAATAAAAACCTAGCCCCTCAGAAAGCTGTACACCCTAGAAACTTCAGCATATGAACTACACAGTAGTGTCCAAGTACCTATAAGAACTTTTGTCTAGTCACTGTTCTCATTGGTGTGGACGGGGAAAGGCAACACTACTTGCTCTGGAATACTCAGTAGGGTTTAAAATGTGGATGTGGCTTATTAACACCTAGTGCTAATGTTGCCTTGTCGTCCTACCCTAATTACACAGCTAATGGTGTCTTTATCCAGCTATTATACACCATCTATGGAAATTCTGAGGTTCTCAATCTGACAGAAAAGAAAAATCATGCATTTTAAAATGGTTAAAAACAAGATTGGCAGTCTTTCAAACGCCACTGCAGTGAACTGTGCAGACGCAGATGCAGACGGTGTGAATGGCGGTTGGTCAGCATGTAATGGGTTTAGTGGAGATACAGTGTTTGGTCGTAGCAGGCACAGATGGTGGTCCCTCGCTCTCCTTTCTCTGGGAGTAGAAGCTCTTGAGTGGGAGGTTATCTCTCCAGGGCAAGGCTTTCTCATGGTTCAGTAGTGGTTCTAACAGTAGTGTTCAGATCGGAAGCAAGTCTGGAATGAAGAGCGCATCCAGAATCGTTCAGGCACTGGGAATTAAAGGCTCAATCTGTGGACACAGCAGCAAGCAGAGAGGCAAAATGAACATATAACAACTTGTTACATTTTGGATGACAATTTCAATTAAGTATTAGAAATAATTATGACATGGCATGTGTCAGTTACAAATGTAGTGCACAAAGTAATATATTCACTTAAACAAATAGAAAATGATTTTCTCATACATATGCACAACATTGTAGAATACCATTAACAACACTGTAAATCTCAACAATAACATTTTAAAGAGAATTTTTCTTGGCTATTTACACATTTAACATCAAATTCTCTTTTCAGTATCATTCCATTTACATTCACACTAATGTAACCCAGCTGATACAAATAAACAAGAGTCCAAAATAATTTTCCAAGAGGAGTTACATTTAACTATTATTATTATTGCTGTCTCTAATATAAATTCTAGTGATATTTTGATAAACATTCTCATCTACTCAGTCATTATAAATATTTTAGACAATTTTCCATTCATCACACTGTAGGCTATGTAACCCAGATCTTATATAAAATTATTATTATATTATTATCACATGCAAAGTATTATTGTTATTTTATTGTCAAAAATATATATTTTTAAAGATGGGAGAATAGAACATTTCTTTGAGACGGATACAATAATAAATAATAAAGACAGAAATAATAAAACATTTTCTTTGCATGTGATAATGAACTGTTCCAACCAAAGAAATGTAAAATATGTCGGAAGCCAAAGGAAGATCTGCATTTTAAACATTGCTAAAACGACCTTCCTTGAAACTTGATGATCACCATTCTCTCAAATACTTGCTGGTTACCATATTATTATTCAAATGCAGAATACCAATTTATGCTAATCAGGAACAGAAAATAATTACCTCCATTGCTTAGCACATTGCTTGCTTTTGGCTTTGTCTTGAGATTGTTCTCTAGGAACGTCCTTTAAACAAACAATTGGCAGATTATTCAAACTGTACGGGTTTTAATGCATATTAATATACATTCAATTAAACCTTCTTACGTTTGATCTCCTTCTAGAGACTTCTGGATCTCCTGAAGCACTCCTGTGTTAAAGCAAGATGTGAATCAAACAAATACACAAATACTTTCCTGCAAATTCTATTCAGACACTATAAAACTAGTCCAGCAAACACTGTCCTCAGTGGAAAATCTAGTTCTTCTGTTCATAAACAACAAATCAAGACTTTTCCACAGGTATTAATACAACAATATTATTGTGCAGGCAAATGGGAGTGTTACAGAACATGCACACATGACTGCACTGATTATTGAAAACATACAGCATGTTTAGATTATTGTTTCAAGGCATTTGCATGTCATCTGCATGTCACACATCCACAGCAAGCAGAGATATAAACAATCTGACACTGCTCTTTACTTCTAAACTACTCTGTAATATGCTGTCTAACTGCTGATCCTCGTGTACTCACTCTCATCGTTGAGCAAAGCATGCTCCATTACTTGTCTAGCAGAATTCTCTGGAACACACAAGCACATTGATCAGTCAGGCCAAAGCTTGCAAACACACTGAGGAGGAGTTATGAATACAATTCATAATTGATGCAACTGGCAAGCCACAACATTATTTATAAACCGTAATGTATTCATAAATATCTCAAATTCAGATTTTATTTTTAATATTTTTTTAGTTTCCTTAAGTGATTTGTTAATTTTTTCGTAGTTTTTTACAAAACAAAAAAATTAATATTGATATAATATAAGGAAACACTGCCTTGCACCTAATCAACTTCTAACTTTAGAATACTTGATCGTGATTGGTCAGTTTGTCTAATCATGTGCAAAACTCAAAATTATGAGTTCACTTAAAGGCTGAATTATAATTAGTGCTGTCAAACAATTCATCATATCCAAAATAAGTTTCTTTTTAGAGTATATTTTTGTAAATATTAAAACACACATGCATATTTAAAAGAAAAAAAAAAAAAAATATATATATATATATATAAATAAATTTAAATATTTTATATATAATGATATTATATTTTTCTTATATACACGTGTGTGTGCGCGCATTTATATATACAGAATACATTTACATAGATAATTTCTAACAAACACATACATTTTTTTTATTTTGGATGTAATTAATCATGATTAATTGTTTGACGGGACGAATTATAATGTATGACACCAGTATGTTTTTGGGGCTGATAATATATACAACTTTTGTTTTTAACAAAATTCCAAGTATTAATGTGGCCTTGTGTCATCAATTACGGATTGTGTCCGTAAGTACAGACTAAAGTCTTTTGCATGAGTGACTTCAACAAAGCACTAAAGAACATGCATTTTTTAGTATTGGATGCTTAGTTTGCACAATTCACACAGATTTGGAAAAAGCACACTGAATCTCACCATATCCTTCACTCTCCCTTTTTACATTTCTAGAAAGACAGAACAAAGAAACAAACAAACATCAATATAGAAACACTTTTGTCAATCCTTAATAACAGGAAAGGAATAAAGGAATTCTGAACTATAACACAACTACACACACACCTGTGTTCAGTAGGTACTCCATCTGGCTGGTCCCTGTGGATGGGACTCGATGGGTTCTTGGGCCTCATCTGGAGAGGAGCCTCAACCAGACAGCGCGGCTCCACCACCCAGCGGGTGGAGAGAGAAAACCGCTCAAACTCAGAAGGGGACATCAGATAAAATCCTGAAAGATGACCAGACAAAGAGTTTCAGAGGAGATTCATGCTTAAATGCACTTTGTAAAAGTGAGCGTTTCCTACCTTGGCCATATTTGGTGAACACACAGGATGCTATTCCACTGACGTCTTCTCTTCGTATGCAAGGATAGTGGACCATCATTTTGATGGAAGGCAAAGAGATGACGTGTAGCTCACCCTGATTGGTCAGCACCACCAGGCTGCTCTCTAACTGTTCATCGGTCCGAGAGCCAAACCAAGCCACACCCACACGGCGAACACGAGAGCCGTCGACCGCTGTCAGCTTCAGCTTTGATTTACTGCTCACTTTAGGCAGCGTAAACAGCTGTGTACACACAAATACAATAAGACAATCTATGTCGGCAATGGAGGAAGAATAAGTAGTGTGGTTTAAATTCTCACCTTAAATTGCTCCTCTGACACAACCAATAGGTGATGAGAACCGTGCATTTCAGGACTGCGCGCCAAATCATGGGCCACCTCCAAAGGCTCGGGGAGAGGGGCACCCTTGCCATCCAAGACCACCAAACCCACGACTGGAGCACGATGCATCAACTGAATCTCTTTAGCTGGTAACAGAGAAGCACTTTTTTTATAGAAGATCTGTTTATGTAAACATTCAACTTTTTATATAATGGGTTTTGTGCACAGTACTGTTCAAAACTTAGGGGTCAATACAATTTATGCTCACCAAGGCAAAATGTATTTGACCAAAAACACAGGAAAACAGTAATATTGAGAAATATGAAAAATAGCCGTTTCTCTATTTCAGTATATTTTAAAATATAATTTATTCCTGTGATGGCAAAGCTGAATTTACTGTATTTAGTGTCAAATAATCCATCAGAAACTTTCTAATATGATAATTGTGCTGATTAATATTTTGTGGAAAACTGATACTTTGATAAATAGAGAGATCAAAAGGAACATGACTTATTTAAAATAAAAAGAAAAAGGTATTAATAATAAAAAGCATTTAAAGTATTTATTTCTTTAAAAAATATTTTAACAATAGTAAATATTTGTGGGTATAAAAAAAAAAAACAATATGCAAGAATTCACACTTTACTGTGGTATAATTACTAACAGAGAGTCGGAATGTGGTCTATTGCTTTTACAAACCCAAGCAACAATGTTATTCACAAAGAAACCAATGTTCAATAGATACATTTATTAAGTGATTTATTAGAATCTTTGTCTTTGTCCATCTGCTTTGGAGCAGAAATGCTTTTATTAAATGTTTATATATATTATAATTTTCCATTTACCTGCATGAGCCACCACTGGATCCTCCGCCCTTCGTTCCAATGATGGGACACGGAGGACATACGCAAAAACAGCTCCACCATTGGTTCCTGCCCACAGCGAGGGCGTACAGTGAGAACCTGAGAACGAGAGAAAGATCATGAAGGTCTTCTGCTAGTCACACACTTGCCATCTGAGAGGACACAGCGGCAATAATGGGAAACATAACCATATATTTAAGAATTAGAAACATTGCGGCACTCACTATCACTAATGAATGTATCTGCAAAGTAGAGTGTTCTGACGAGGCCCGTGAAGGAGTCGTCAGAGGAACGGGCTTCAATCTTTCTCTGTACAGGTGCCAGCTCCATCTCCTGCAGAGCTTCGGCCTCCAGCCTGGCGTTGATCTCTTGCAGCTGCAGAAAAATTGCTGATATTCACCACCCTTTCAACAACTCTGAATTATGCAATGCTAACCGCAGCTGAAATAACGGCATGCATGAAGTCTATTAATTTGTCGGGTGAAAGACTGCAGCATTAGAGAAAAAGAGAGCTGATATGTACCTTAGCTGCGTTGTTAGTGTGGTGTTTTCGCATGGAAACCCGGCTGCGGCGAATCCTGCGGAAGGACTGCCGCAAGGACTTCTTGATGGACTTGACGCGTGAGAGCGGCCCCTCCATGGCCACCTGGTCACTGGGGTTTAGGGTGCACCTGCAAATGGACAGCAAACAACTATTAGCATGCTCAAAGTCTGCAGGAAGAAAAACACAACTAATAGAATTTGTGTTTGAAATAATCTTAACAGAGTCTTGATCCAAACAATTTAAAGGAAAAGTTTGGGCTCAGAAATAAAAGGCTTAAAATTATTTTAATATTACATTTTCTTTTAAATTGATTGATATCAAGTCAAAAGGTTGCAATTTTCAAGACCCTTTTTTTAATAATTTTTTATTTTTTTATTCATACTTTTATTAAGAATGCATTAAAATGATCAAAAGTGTCATTAAAGACAATAATGTAACAAAAGACTTCAATTTCAAATAAATGTTATTTGAACTTTGTTCATCAAACCTGGTACAAAAATGTATCACAGCATTAATAAAAATATTAATCCATTTTCACTGATAATAATAATAATAAGAAGAAGAAATATTATAAATACATATTAAAAGAAAAAACTTATTTTAAATTTGTGATATAAAAAAAAACTATTTTGATCAAATGTAGCATCGGTGGGCATAAGAGACTTCTTTAAAAAAAATTAAAAATAAAAATAACCTTAAACCAAACCTTACTGAACCCAAACATTTGAATAGTTTTATTTTTGGTCAATAAAAAACATTTTATAGTTTTTACTACTTTTCTATTATTTTAAATGTGTAAAACATTACATTTGACCTGCATCACATAAGAAATATAAATAAAACAATATGGTTTAATTTTTAACATGTTTAATATAAATTATTTAAATGAAAAGCCAGTCTATCATATGATAATTGAATCAGACTGCTGTTTTTCCATATTTAACTTTTTTAATTCCCCTTTTATCATGATAAAAGTACACAATGGTGACTAACACTGTAGCTATAATAAAGACTTCTCTTTTTCAAGGGAACTTTTCTTTAATTAGACTATTGTGATGAACATCATGAACACTCATCATCAGTCTGAACCAAATAAAACAACATAAGTTTGAAGTTATCTTACAGGTTATTCCCTAATGTTCATTTGTGGTAAGTCTGCTTTTTTCAATAGTTACAAAGCAGTCTTTTGAACTAATAAAACTGGAACGCTATTTAAAATGTTGTTCTTCTCACTTGACCAAGATGTTGTTCCTCTGGTGGTAGTCATAGAAACCAAAGCCATGGCTGGTCCCGAAGGCCACCAGTTTCCATTCTGAATGGAGAGCGATTGCAGTGACCACAGCGGGCGGCTGGCACTGCACTAGAGCGAAGGGCTGGAAGCCTGGAGGGAACAGCACCGGCTCCTCCCGCACGTCTAGACGTGCCTGGCCCTTCCAGCGGAAGCCCTCCTGACCCTGCAGCAGGTCCACCACTGTAGCCTCGACCGTCTGCTCGGCAGCCTCATCATTCAGCTCCAAAACCAGAATCTGAGAGGGAGGAAGACAAAGAGAGAAATTACTGTGACAGTCACTGTTCATACATGTCCTTACAGCAACATTCACATTTCAGTAGTTCGGACAAAGGACAAGATCCTGAAGAGTGGCTTTTCACCAAGCTCATTTCCATACGGAAGACATAATGTGAAGTGGACTGTTAATAATCAGTTAAGTGCTTCAGTCAAGTTCTCTCTCGTGATTAATTATCAACAGCCAGTAAAAATTCTGAGAACTGGGTGAACTGGAAAAGAGATCAGATCTTCAGCACAAGGAAGTGAGAATAGATTCATAGACGTACAGCTTCATAAGCGTCAATCAAGGTTTCATTTATTTTTTCTTAGCAAGGATTCGTTAAATTGATTAAAATGGACTAAAATTACATTTGTAATGTTAAGAATGATTTTGATTTTAAATAAATGCGAATCTTCTAAAACGTTATTCTGTTTTCAACATTGATTAAATGCTTCTTGAGCACCAATTAGGCATATTATAATGATTTTTGATGATCATTTTACACTGAAGACTGGAGTTATGATGCTGAAAATTCTGCTTTGATGTAACAGGAATAAAGTACATGTTAAGCTATATTTAAAGTGTAAGAATTTCACATTATTACTGTTTTTACAGAGTATAAATGCAGCCTTGTTGCAGATGTAGTAGATTATGTAACCACTGAACAAAAGGTAACATTTTAATATTGTTTTCTTTAATGATGTATGTCTTCCCTTAAACTCCCCCATTAAAACGCACTTGTCCTGCAGTTCCAGCCACTGTGAGATATCCGCTGTATTTACACAGGTGGATCTTCTGAATGCCAAGCCGAGGGTCGTCGCTATACGGGTCAAAGCAGCCCACCTGATATTTATAAAAACAATAAATACACAGAATCAAATGCCTGATGAAATCAGTAACTGTGCCAAGTAGAAGTGTGAGTGATAATACTTCTAGAAGTAAGTGTCAGTCAAACCAGACCTTGCGGAACGGGGGCCACTCTCCCTCACTGCCCTGGTTCATGTTGTCATTTGGGTCGGCGTCTGTGAGGAAGACTCCCGCTGTGCTGAGCTTGTACATGGGGTAAAGACAGACCCCTGAGGCATCCCAGAAACGCACAGTGCCATCTTCATGCCTTTCAAAAGAAAGGAGGATACAAAATATTTTAAGTGAAAGGTAAGTTACATTTTAATCATCAATTCCTCATTCCTTACATGCAAATCCATTACAGCGTCTTAACACAACATTTTTCCTTGTTATTTCACACAATTTTCATGAAAAGGGAAAAACCCAGCTGTATTGAGCAAACATATTTTAAACAGTACCAACAGGTTGTTTCAAAGCTATGAATAACTAGCTTTAAAGAAAAAAAAGGAGAATTACTGGACTAATACTCAGCTTTTAAAAATTAAAATAATCCAATAGGCAAAATAAGAACAAATATCTGAACTTCCCAGTTTTTATTATCTGATACAAATGATGATATATATATATATATACATATATATATACACACATATATATATATATATATATATATATATATATATATATATAAAGTTTCCACAAAAATATTAGACCGAACAGCGGTTTTCATCACTGATAATAATTAGAAGAACTTTATCCAGAGCAGAAAATCAGCCTATTAGAATGATTACTCAAAGGATTATGTGAAGACTGGAGTAAAGGCACACCAAGATCGATAGCATTAGCTTACACAGGTCTACTTACCCTGTCAAGAGCAAGTCTCTCTGGGGAGGGTCTGGGGCAAGATTCTGGCCTCCATTTATAGGCCAAGGCTACAAAAAGACAGATTTACAAGAATCAAGAATTGAATGGCTCAATAAAAGTGAAAAGTGATCAAGGTCAGTGATTAGAGACATCTATGGTGCTGCCACACAGAATCAACACTTGAAACAGTTGTTGAAGTCTTCTGAAGCCAACTGTAGTTAACATTTAACCCAGCAACTGGGGGTTGGAGTGAGCACTCTCTTTCTGGTAATGTGATCTGAGCTAAATATTTCTGTATTTGTGTGTGCATATGGTTTCTAACCTTCTTGGAGTAGAGTGTATTCTGCTGGGCTCCCGCAGCTTGCACTCTCTCCCACAGTTTGAGCGGGATGGAGGAGACGTGGTGCGAGCAGGTGATGGCTGAACAGTGTAATGGCACGAGGTAGGGCGTCTGGATGACGGGCCACCCCTCAGTCTGCAGATCCACCACAATCAGCTCCTCCTCCACCAAAACCACAAGAGCGCTCGGCTCACCTGTGACACAGACACACAGTTAGACCATTTAGAGGAAGTGAACCTATAGTAGCGCAGATAAAATGTGATTTAGAAACATGTAAATGAACCAAAACCGTGTGTTTGGGAGCATCTCTCTCTACCTCTGTTGTTCTCTCCCTCGCGAATGACGAAGAAGTCGATAATGCGTGAGGTGAAGTCCAGCGCCTCGTGGGTTTTGCTATGGATGACTGAGATGCAGTGTCTGTCCCCGTAACTGGCCCTCGGCATCCCTCCGCTGAAGATGAGGAAAGGGGGACTGGGACGGGGAAAGGACAAAAGACATTACTTTGGAGAAGGAATAGTTTACTAAATGACAAATTCTCCTTGGCTCTTCCAAAACTTTCCAAATCAGCGGTTTCAAATATTTTAAAGAAAAAGAGAACAATAAAGCAACATTATGATAAAATAGGATAGAGATTATCAGTAAAAGAAAAAGCATTACTGCTGAGCGGAACATATGAACGTCTATGGAAGGTTTAAATATTAACCACATGGACTGTGTGAGTCATGGTGAAGCACTCTGGGTTATTGACACCACAAGCAAACACACCCGTCTCAACATCAGCGAGTGAACACTCACAGTATTGTCTAATAAGGAATATACTCACCCTTGTTTTGATGGCAGCTGTATAACTTTGGATATGGCCTTGCAGGGGAAGGAACCTGTGTGAAGATATTGTTCATTAAAAGGAATTAAGGAAAGACAGCTCACTATGAATATATTTTACAAGTGGATAACAGAGGCTTTGTTCCAAAACCTTGTGAGATTACGATCAAGCAAACATTTTAGGCATAATATTAGGCCCAGAATGGTAGGCAACAACGTTACTCCACTTTTTAACAGTTAGGATGCTAACTATGTAGGCAGGAGACTTCAAGGCTTTTCATTAGACCAGAGCTTGAATTTCCCTACTTCCCTATTCGTCAACACTAGTCGTCATATTTGTAAATGGCAACGGACAGAGATATGGCAACCATTGTAGGTCATATTACAGATCCAATATGGTGGAAATACACTACCATTCAGAAGTTTGAGATCAGTAAAAATGTTATCCTTTTAGAAAAAAAAGTAAATACTTTTATGTATACAACTTTCAAAAACATTAAGAAATTATATATATATATACATATACACACACACACACCGTATTTTTCGGACTATAAGTCGCACCTGAGTATAAGTCGCATCAGTCCAAAAATACTGTTACTGTTGTAACAAAACACAAGTGACAAGCGAGGTCTCACCATACGGCGTCTCCTGTTTCTCAGGCTCCATCTGCGGATCCTCACCGGTCACCGTCCACTGGCAGTAGCTCCCATCACTATGGGAACTGAGTATGTTCCTACCGTCCTCCATCCACCAAACACTCTCTAGTTGCTGCAGAGGACACAAAAAGAAACCATTACAAGCCTCCTCTTAGAAGTGATAAAGATTACAATTGTACTGTTACTTCCTCTACAGCAGGGTTCCAGACTCATTCTTCACACTGGTTGCTGTTTTGCGAATTTCTCAGTTGGTCACATGAGCACGCATTTTTTTTTTTTTTTGCTACAACATTGGATAAATCAATGCATGCTTATGAACTTTTAACATAGTTTATAGTTTTATGGAAAAGAAAGTGGTTACCATTCAACCCATTCTTTTTCATCAGTAGAATTATTTGTGAATTTTGTGAATTATGCCAAGCATTCAAATAAAGCATTTCATAATCCTGTACTGCAATCATATCTGTTCAAATGCACATTATTATTCTTGGGTTAAACAAATCAGTTTTGTTTGGTTGGAACAGCAGCTATGCTAATTATGTCTCTATTGACATCCCGTGGTAACTAGGATTTACACAAGCTCCAGCCTGGATCTAGAACAACTGAAAAGAGATGATGCCAACCGCTCAGAGGACCTCCGATGATGCCAACCCTGATACAACATACAGAACTACCAAATTTTGCTATAAGTTGGATTGTAACATAACAATTGCTGTTAATAGTGTTCACCATCTGTTTGATTACGTCTTTAATAGATTTTTCCATATATTTCTGCTATGTGTACATTAACTGACACAGTCAACATTGATAAGCTACGACTAAATATATTGTAGAAACAATTTTCTGTAAAGCTTTTTTGCAACAATTTGTATCCTGAAAAGCTCTATACGAATAAACTTGGATTGAACTGAACTGAATAAAGAAGCTATAACACTGCAAGTACACTGTACCTGTGAGCCTAGAAAGTGTTGGATGGGACGCTGCCGGTCCAGATCCCACAGTACCATCAGGCCTCGGCTGTAGCCAATCAGCACCTGCCGTGGGTTGAGTGGGTTCTCATGCAGAGTCTCCACACACTCCAGATTCCTGCGGCCAACATAATCCTCTGGAATTCTGGAAAAAGTAGCGGTGAACAGTTCAGCGATCACAAAGCGTGACTGCAACAGTCGTCTCTGACATGTGAAACTCTTGCATTATACCATTCCACTTAAACTATTTAAAGACTGTACATTCTATGTGTAAAAAAATTAGGAGATTATAGAGCTGAGGTTAAGTCTATTAAATATGTTCATTTTCAGTTTGTCGTCTTTAAATAGTGTTCATATGCAAAATGACCGAACCTTGTATTTTGCTAGATTTTGTAACAGGTGTTATGGGCATGAATTTATAATTCAGGTCATCATGATGTCTGACCTGTTCTGTACATCCTCCACGCTGATGTTGTTCTCCTCCAGCTCTCTGAAGCCGGGCACTTCCACAACAAACACGTGTCCTGCCTCCGTGCCCAGCAGCAGCAGCTCACCCGATGAGTGTGCCAGGACCGCCGTGACCCGCGTCACACTGGGAGGGGCACTGTCAATGTTTCACATCAGACTCGGGTCAAAATGATGCTAGTGATTTCTTTTTTACTACTACCCCAGTTACATTTATATTAGACACTGGATTTAAACTTTAAGCTGGCTTATTTTTAGTTTATCTACATTGATTGTTTTTACTTTTTTGATATAATGCATTATTAAAAGTTTTTACCCATGCCTTTATAAGGCATATAAAGTATTTTTATAATGTTTTTTTTCTATGTATTTTTATCAACAATCATTATAAATTACAATACCTTTACAATACCAATAAACACTAAAACATGAATATTTTTATTATAACATCTTATAATTGGTTTAATGTTTTATAAATCTTTTATTCTCTTACAATATTTAATTATAATTATTTTTAGGCATAAATACAAGACTACATAATGTAAAATAATTATGATTACAAATTTCATACAAATGTGGCACCACCAAAACATATCTGATGCTTAATATGCTGCCATGTGAAGTGATTAGACCAATGAGATTTCTTTGTGGGCTGGGCTACCAAAATCAAATACTGCATCTGAATTTGCATACTTCCATACTATATAGGGGGGCAAAAAACAGTATGTATGAATTTACAGTATAGGATTTATGAAAGGCAGTGAAGCCATGCAATTGATGCTGGTATGACAATGGTAACATGATGAATGTAGTACACCTGGAATACAATCATACTAGAAGTACATACTACGAGCATATGGGACTTCAGATGCAGATTAGGAGATCAAAATACCCTGTCACTTGTTGCTGGATAATAACAGAAGTATGAGAAATAATAACCATTCATGGGAGAATAGAATATGACATCATAGGCTGCAAAAAAGCTACTTTGAATCATGGAAGTCAGCTGACTGCATGTGTACATCTATGTATGGATTCAGTGACAAGAGAGTATCAGTCAAGTCTGGGTCAGTGTGATTCAGTGCTCACGTCTCATTCGCTGGGTGTGAGTTCATGAGCATCCCAGCAGGTTAAAAACATCTTCAAGCATGATAATATTAGACTGAGGTGTGTGTTCCTGACTCACCCTGGTGGACCAGAGAGAGTGAAACGTCCGATCTCAAGCAACTCGGACATGCTGTTATGTGCCCGAAGCGTCCACATGTGCAGACTGTTGTCATCCAGTAATGTTACCAACTCCACCTACAATTAATAAATAAATAAACAAATAAAAATTAACACTTCATCTATTCTTGTAATTAAAAAGAAAATATAAACGTATTTAATTCACAGTGGATTATCCAAAAACTGACATTACTTTTATATATATATATATATATATATATATATATATATATATATATATATATAATTTTTTGTTGAAACGATGTATACAGCTAATGATATAAAATAAACTCCACTGTATAATATTTTTCTGATACAACCCCCCCCCCCCCCCATTTTAATCTCTGCATATTAAAAAGTTGCTTTGTGTTATACATTTTTGTAATAAACAACCTCACCCAAAACCACTGATGATTCACTGAATCCCGAAGCCCAAAGATTAAAAAAAAAAAAAAAAAATCCAGATGAAATCAAAAGATGTCAGAATTGAAGTATAAAGCCATACCTGGTTTGGCAGGAAGTGCACCTGTGTAACCGCTGCATTCTCGTCGTGAAGTCCCATGAACTCCACACCTGGAGCTCCATACCTGGAAACTGGTTAAGGAAACACATGGCAACCATTTACACGCCACCCTGCTTTTTTAAATAAAATATATTGAATTGTAAATAACTATTAAATACCAGACACACAATGTTATCCACATACCAGTTACTCATTTCTATTTCCTTTTCTGTAAATGACTAACAGAGAAAATTACGCAATAGTATGGGAAAAAAATTTATCAGCGCTACGCACTAATATAAACCGTTCCGCCTTTCAAAGTACCTGCATGATGGGTGTGTACCACTGAGCCACTAGAACAACCACGAGATGAGCTACAGGAAATCTCAGTACATTATCATCATTTCACATTGTAGTCACTCTGCCCTCAGGATTCAGAGACAGGGGAATGGAATGTGATACTCAAGAGTTACGTTATACACGAATCAAATAACCCATAAATGTGGAAATGTCTTCTGGTTGTTGAAGGATACAGTTTGATTGCTCCTAATCTGGTACCGATGGCCAGGAGCTGCAGGCTGGGGCTGAAACCCAGAGCACTGGGTTGATGGGGGAAGCCATGCTCAACAGTCTAAAGCAGAGAGGGGAGAAATGAGAGTGAGAAATGCTACATCATATACAATGGCTCTGCTATACGCGGGTTACATGTGCAGTTCACATTTTAAAAATATCATAGTCATGCCGTTTCAAAGTCTGTTCCAAAATGGAACATGTACAATTATGCTGCTTTTAAAGATGCCTCATTTTGGGCAAATTATAAGGCAGCATGATTGCATGCACCCTTCACAGGGAAGGCAAAAACATTCTAAACTGTAGGGCTGCATGATTAACCAAAAATTCACACCAAAATTGCATTAAGGTTTAGTGCAATTATCAAATCAGAAAGGCTGGGATTTAATTATTAAAATAAATACATGCACTGCACGTTCAGAGTGAACCCTGAAACTGTGTTCTTTTATATGAAAAAGCAACTCATGATCCAGTGTTTTCAGTTTCTCTGATCATCTCCGTTTAGTAAATGCTGATCCACACAAACTCTGCTCTGAGTTTTACATAAGTCAATCATTTACATAAAAGTTTTAGAGCATTTATCAAGTAGAATTTTTCAAGTTTGTTGGAACATAAATGTAAACTTAAATATACATTTAAATACAATTTTAGAAATAAAAATCAATTAAACTGAAAAATATAAATAAATAAATATATAAAAAATAAATAACAGTAGTGCTGCAAACACACTAGCAACCAGCAACATTTGTGTTTGGTATAAATGACACAGACACAAAGTGCATTCTAATTTCAAACTTACATCGCAGTCTGTTCATCATTAAAATAAAGTAACCAAACATTTAAAAGGTTACACTGGTCAGTTTAAATAGACCGTAGCATACCGGTCCACTCTGCTGTTATGCTAAGGACGTTTTTGCTCATGTGAAGAGGATGATCTTTTCAGTCTAGTTTACATTAAAAAAAATATTATAGTTTAACATTCAGATACATTGCGAAAATGGAAACATTTGGATATGTGCAGAACGAGACGTGAGCAATAACCTCCAAATACATCTAGTCAAACCCGCGATCGCTCGTCCTCGTATGGATCGGATAATTTTTCGGATCAGCAAAAAAAAAAAAAAAAAAGGCCAAGACAAATAAACATACGTTTCTTTTTTTCTATTAACATTTAATTATTAAATTAAAATATATGAAATCAACTTAAAGTGCACATGGCATAATATCTTCTTTTTAACATAATAGCCCGACTTCTCATCTTCCAGTCTGCTGTGATGAAGTGAGCATTTATCGTCACATAGCTCTCCGTCCCCCTGGTCGTCCACCCTTCTGTCGTGAGCGCAACAGAGGATGCACGGGATAGTTAATCCACAACTTTTTTTCTTCTCCTGTTCATAAAGATCTGGCACAATCTTTTCACTCTAACCTCTTTCCTTCATCATTATATCTGACAGGGAAGCCAAAATGCGCGGGCCGTTCAAGCTCCTCCGTTCCTCCGCTCGCCATGACCACTGAGTGTGGACTGAACATGCGCAACTTTTTTTTTTTTTCATAAAATCAATCCACGGGTCACGTGTGTGCCGAACCGAAGATATTGATCCGAACGGAACACAGATCAATGATGATCCGTTGCACCACTACTATAGTGTCATTTGAAAACATTGCAGTTGCGTTTTAAAATACAACAACGAGCACCACAAAATCATTTAAAGAGGCGCTTTCAGCGGTCTCCTTGACGGGAAACAGTCAACAAAGTAAAATGATCTCGAACGTATGGCGCGCTCTCTTCATTTTATCAAATGATCATAATCACATCTATTCATTTTACAGTCATGCTACTAGCATTTTATTCAGACTAAAACCTCTTTAATTCGGGTGAGAAAGCTTTTTTCCCAGTGGCTTTTGCACATAATGATAATACCACTGCAGACGCATTTTGCAGCATTAAGGTTATTAATTGATCCTTAATTTAAACGACGATCGATCATGGAAATTATCGAATATTGACATCCCTAAATACAAATGAGTTGGATGGAAAACTGGTTATTGTCTGCCTCAAACCATGCTTCCGAACAAATGTGATTCACCGTTCTGGGAAGCTCCAGGACAGCTGTCTCTCTGAGCGCGGTGCTGTCTGTGAGCGGGGCGGACTAACGCCAGAGACTGTTTACTTTGGTAACGTCACGCTTCAGTGTTTGTTAGAGCTGCCAACTTCTCCACCCCATTTACAGAGTGAAATTGAATCTTCCAAAATTTTGGGATTGGGGTGCTTCACTTGCAGCGGCAGCAGCAGCACTTTCCACCGACGTGCCTGACTTTAAATCGGCACTACTAAACACGGATATCGGCCGATGCCGATATATATATATATATATATATATAAAAAAAAGAAATATATCGGCCCGATATATCGGTCGACCTCTAGTCCAGAGCGACTTATATATGTTTTTTACCTCGTCATGACATATTTTTGGACTGATGCGACTTATACTTAGGTGCGACTTATAGTCAAAAACAGTCAGCAAGAGAGCTCCTTTAAAAATAGCACAAAACCAGTATTGTGTATGTGTAACAGCCAAACAAAAATCCAACAGAAGATGTGGAACTGATCACCTTGTTGAACTGATAGAGATCCTGTATGTGCTTGTCCCTTTGAGACTCATGCCCATGACGCCTGAACCTCTTCATCGTCCCTGGACGTGCAGGGACCTCGCGCTGCCCTCTCGCACGGTTTCTCCTCAGCCACCTGACAAGAGACGAGGGGTACAGGGTTAATAATCACTGGCTTTTCAGACAAAAATAAAACCATTAAATGTAAATACATTACACCAATGAATAGCGATGACAACAAAAAGGAATAATCAAGACTTAAAGTCACAGTTCATCCGTAGTTTACTGCTCTTAACAGCCATGGTCAACATTCATATTCATTGTATGGAAAAGAGCATTATCCACCTTCTTTTGTGTTTCATGCAACCAATTCAGTCAGGTCAGGAATCACATGAGGGTGACCATTTTATTTTTGGGAACTATGCCTTTAAAAATGCACAAGTTGAAGCAATGTAAAGGACGCACAACTCAAACTGACTTTGCAAAGGGTTACTATTCCACACAACAACTCTCTGCTCTCTCTGCCCAGCCCCCACAGGGAGATCAAGGATCTCTGCAGTCCTGACTGAAGCAGCTTTTGTTCAGAGATGAACGCTATTACAGTCCCTCTCGTCATCTGAGCAAACAGCACCTGATGAAAACACCTGTTGCTCAGGGGAAGTGAATCAGAAAGAGCCTCTTTCAAATGGACAGAGAAAGGAGGGGTGCTACTGGCTTCTCATTAAAGAGACCACTCAGAGTATAACAATACAGAATAACCTGTGAATGGACGGCAGTTTCTCTCACCCGAAGCTTGAAACAGATTGCATTTGTTGTGGGTGGAAACAAAGTTGCCATTAGCTATTTTGCTCCTTAAACAATTTTACTATGGCAACCAATGCAAGCATAATAATTATTATAATTCATGTTTGTTAGAAACTAACCCTAACCTGAAACTGAAATATTAAACTTCAGCACATAACTTCAAAACCAAAACATAGTTTTAGCTACAGACATTAATTATACCTCAAATCATGTAGCTTGTTGATAAAGAGTGTTGCGAGACAATAAATTGGGTAAAAAAATAAAAAATTCCAAGCCAAAAGACTTTTTAGGTTAGATTAGGTTCAATTATTGCCTAATATAAAGTTTAATGGCACAATACACTACCATTCAAAACTCTGGGGTCTGTATTTTATTTTATAAAAAAAAAAAAAGAGCATACTTTGAAAAAATAAATAAATAATAATAATACATTTTTATTCAAGTGATACTGAAAGATATTCATAATGTTTTTATTTTTACATAAATGCCTTTTCTATTGAAAGAAACCTAAAAATCTATCATGGTTTCCACAAATTTATTAAATCATTTTTAAAAGTGATACATTTTCCATGAACACCAAACCACCGGAAATTTCAGCTTTGCCGTCAGAAGAATGAATTACATTAACAGATATTTGACAATAGTACGGTTTTGGCAGTACTTTTGATCAAATATATGCAGACTTCATGAGCAGAAACTATTAAAAAAAATTATAATAAAAATTCTAACCCCAATTTACTGAACTATAGTCTGCTTGTACAATACCCATAAAAACTACACAATTATGGTTACCATGGTACATGTTAAGAGGAAGTAGTCCTAACGTTCTATACGCAAATGTTTGTATACATAAAACACACGCATAGATACAGCATCAGCAGCTAAGAAAAATTCTGCAAGGAAAGTGTGAGGCTACAAGGATGCAGCCAAGGAAAACAAGAAGAAAACAAACATTGAGTCAGAGTCTTCAATATTGATTATTGACAATAAGAACTGCATTCAGAGTGACATATCCAGGTAACATTAACGTCACATCACACAAGAACTCCACTGAGAGCGTGTCTAGACAAGAATGCCCTCATAATTTAATCACATTTTCTCCAGGCTGATCACATCAGCATATCAACAGCAAAAGGGAACTTTTCCCCAGCCCCAGTCTTTTAAAAGCATAACCTTCCCAGTGACTCAGTTGCCCCACTCGGCTCAGACACATATTTCAACGATTATCGCCATTATTAGCCAAAAACATTTAGTCATCAAGCATGTGGCTATAAACACTTCTAGGGAAGGAAAATAGCTCTTATTTCCTTATTTTTAAGACCAGAAATCCAAGAATTACAGGACCCCGAAGAAACCAGCCAACAAACTAAACAAAAAAGAGAGAGTCTCTGTAAAGCTTAGCTTAAGGGACAATGGTAAAGTGGGAGGTCTTCTACTTAAGAGTGAGCTTGGCTTTATAAGGGAAAACTCACAGCAGGAGAGCTGGAATGGAGTGAAGACGCGATTCATTCACAACGACAGTAGCCAGAAAGTCCAAAACAATCTCTGAACACCATTTTGATCACTGGGATCCTTTCATGAAGCAGTTTCAGATAATTTTGCTCTCAGAGATCAGTATTATACCTCCATCCAACAAATCCCAAGTTAATTAGAGGTAGAAAAAAACAAACCGTAGTTTGTTTTGAATCCTGCTGGGAGGAATTATGGTGGAGGTGCATGTGAGGACATTGATGTGGGAGTAGCGGCTCTAGCTCGTCTAAATTAGAGGTAGGAGGCCTGTGTGAAGAACTGATAGACTTTATGAGGAGAAATGGCATGTGGAACTAACAATCCACCAAAGAAATCCTCTGCGTAATCAGCTCAACCATACAGACAGATGACAGATTGATGGCAGTGGAATATAAAATGCCATGGTACATTAACAGAGGAAGTATTGATTAAACTGCAGCTCTAAAACATGAAAACATCAGTTTGAAGCATAGAAAGAATCACCTACTGTAACTATGGCAGAATTACATAATACTAGATTTTTTTATGTAACGATTTTTAGATTCAACATTTTTTGAAACTGCACATTTCCAAATGCTGTCCTTTGAGTTACAGCCTACATGGCAGGTTTCAATGTGAAAATACAAATTAAAACAAATAATTGTTCATTTCAGTTTGGTCTAAGCCACAAGGTTAATGTTAATGTTATGTATTAGTATTTTATTTATTGTCTCAACTAGGGATGTTAATTTTCTATCATTTCCATGATCGATCGTCGTTTAAATTAACGATCAATTAATAGATTAATCGATAAACTTAATGCTGCAAATAAGTTTGAATAAAATTCTAGTACCAGGATTATAAAATTAATAGATGTGAAAAACACTTGGAATAAGATATGATCCGCAAAAGTGTTTACTTGTATTTGTGCACTCAGATTTGTAAAATCTTGTAAAATAAAGCAAACAAACAGAGTTTGTCGACATCCTTTCCTTTTTGTGAACTTGGTTTATGAAGCGCCGTGACACACTTCTGTTTTAAATCCGTTATCTTAAGTCAGATATTTAGCCTTTTTTTTTTTTTATGAAAACGGTTATTTATTTTTAGGCCCATTACTTACATATGCTATGCAATTTCTTTTAAGCATCCCATTTTTCATAAATTCCTT